>NW_004567105.1:23209330-23221788 GCF_000260355.1 Condylura cristata
AAAAAAAAAGCCTTTTTGCAGCAACATTGCAAAATGTTAGTGAATTAAGCCAGAGAGAAAAGGAAAAATCCCAGATGAAACCACTCATAGCAGGAGTACAACAGACCAGGCGAGAAAATAGTAATAATAATGAACAGCTATATACCAGAGACATTTTATGGGGGTAGAGTAGGGAATGGGATCAAAAACAGTGGGGGAGGGAAATGCATTGGACTATGGTGATGGCACATAAGTGATTTGGTGATGGAAAACACACAGGGATTACAACTGAGATGGAGAAAGGCACAAAATGGATGTAAAAATAAACATTATTTATTAAAAAAAAAACATATTCAGTCTCTAAATTTGCTAGGTCACACCTTCACTGTACACTTCATTAAATTTTTGGCCTACAAACTTTCATTTCTGTTTCTTCCTGGAATGAAGTAAGAAAAAAACATGTTTATATTCAGTAGAATAGTTGCCAATATCAATAAAATTGAAGGAGAGATTTTTCACAATGGGACTGACTATTATAATCCCTTTAACATTCAAGGATAATAGAGAATTCAATTCCTGATCCTAAATGTCAGAGGAACTACACTTTCCCCATCAAATGTTAAATATAAGGTCAGATAAAATGTCATGGGAATTTATATTCCTCTAAAATCTTTAAAGATGACTTTAAATATTTTCAAATATAATAATCTTACCACTAATTACTACAGGTTTGATTGGCTCATGTCGGCTCATGATTTCTAAGACACTGAAGACCACACAGGAAATCCCAAAGAAATCATTACTAATTAATATAGACCAAACCACATATTTCAGTTGACATAAAATGCAATACTTTACAGCAAGTGCAATGAAATCAGTAGGCACAGCCTTAATGATAATGAAATATACAAAGGGTTACAGGGCACATATTCTAAATAGAACACAACACATATTCTAAAGGAACACAACACATAGACACTCATAAGAAAGTAGCATTTACACATTACAAAAGGAAAAAGCACAGAGAAATGACCTTGAAGAATTTGAGCCAACAGATGAATGGAATGAAAATAAGGCAAGGAACTGGTGGTTAAGCTTAAAGTAAATCAGAAACTTTGGCGAAGATAAATGGATTAGTATCTAGTAATGAAGTGTTTGAGGTTTACCCCACTCATGAAATGAACCATAAAAATGCAAAATATGTGTGCACGAAGAATTTAAGTTGAAATTATACATGAAGTCCTTAAGAGAAAAGCCAGTCTGATGTCTCTCATGTAATTCTCTCACAAACTCCCACTAGTCATCTCCAAGTCTAGAAGCAGAACCAACAATACCTCCTCCCTCCTGTTCTCATCCATTACATTTGACACTTATCTCTTCACAACTAATGGTGGTTTGTATCTACCAACTTTATCTTTTCTCTCATATCACTGACTCTCAAATTGCCTACTAGATATTTCCATCTGGATTTCACAGCAGTACTTCAGACTCATTTTTAACGGTCAACTCCTCTTCCCCTTCTTTAGAAGAGTTTCTCAAACACATCTGACTATTTCTGTTAGCAACATCACTGATGACTTCTTGGTTACTCCAATCTTTTCAATTTGTGATGAAAGCTGGGCAAATTTCCTGTCTTTGACATTTGTTCTTTATGTTCC
The DNA here is from genome assembly GCF_000260355.1 of Condylura cristata. NCBI lineage: Eukaryota > Metazoa > Chordata > Mammalia > Eulipotyphla > Talpidae > Condylura > Condylura cristata. The sequence goes on from NW_004567105.1 coordinate 23,210,968, forward strand.
CACCACTAAATAATTGGTAAATCTAGTAGTCATTGCCTCTTAGTTTAGTAACTAATATAGCCACAATTTTATTCCCTATCTCATTATTATCTAGTTTCTTTTCTTATCCTCCCTAATTACTACAAGACTAAAAGTTTAAGGCCTGAGATGACTATAGAAATCCATTCATAATGTCCTACTACTTACCAACAAAATCCATAACCTTAAAAATATTTGACAGTTTACCACTCAGTAAAGAGATGAGCTGACTTGTGTGGCTTCATAAGGCTTAATGAGGAAGATGTGAAGAGAATATTCTGACTCAATATATAACAGAACAAGTATTAAGAAAACCTAGAAATATATCAAGTTCCATAAACAGAAACTATATAGTATTTGCTAGAGAGGAGAATAAATTTTTAAATATACATACTGTCCTAAGCACAATATAGTTGTTCCCACATATTAAAGGGGAAAGAGCCTAGTATACATTATTACAGTGAGACAAAGTCTATTACATGTGTGAATCTGTGATTCACAGAATGAAAAAATTGGATGTACAGTATGACTGCTAGGTATATATACCAGATAAATATAATGATCAAAAATGAAAAATGTCATTCTAAGGGTAGGGAGGGGTCATAAAAGGGACATAAACTTCTAATAAAAACTTCACTTTTATTAAAAATTGCTTTCAATCATAAAAAATGTTTTACATCAATCACCTGTCTTGCAAAAAAAACACTCATTTGTAACATTTTTAAAGGATTAGATGATTTTTACAAAAGATACTTGAAAACTAAAAAGTGAAAATGGAGGGAAGGAGAGAGACAAAATAAGTCAAGAATTTATACTCTAACGTGGTCATTGATTTCATAAGCCTAAAGACAATCTTTTTCACATATAAAAGACAGCTTGAAAATTCTACCTTAACTATCTCTGATATACATATTTCACATGATACAAAAAAAATGCAATAGTTTAAGTTAATAAAACTCCACTTGATTTTAGTTCTACCCACATATTGAATTGATTTGATGTCATTATAAACACTTCTTCCATTCAAAATTCTTAGTCAAATCTATTGACATTTTCCATTAAAGGTACAAGTTGTACTACATGTAGATTTCCTGTTTGGCCATTACTGTAAAGTAATCTCTTACCTCCAATGGGATTATTTTTAATTGCCAATGTATATAAAGATTCATGAATCAATTTTCCCCACACAATCACTGTTACACAGATGGAATTGAAATAACCATTGACATCTAATCTAAAATATAACTGACTTCACTTGCATTGTTTCAGTTAATGAGATATAGTAGCTACTCAGGAAGAGAACAGAGCATTAATATTTTCTGAAATTTTCTGAGTAAAAATATCTTAGGAAGCAGAGCATTCTATAGAAAACTTGAAATAAACTCCAGAAAAATGCACTACATAATTTTATCTGCAGCAGGATATAATATTAAATCTTATCATACTATAAATAGTTCCTTCATTCCAAAAAACATATGTAAGTGCTTACATGATAAAGCGTAACATTTTGAGTTTCTAAAATCATTTACAAATATATGAAACTTTAGATCTGTCCTTTGTAAGTACCAACTTAAAGTATTCTTTAAACATATTTACACTGATTTTTCCCTGTTGAGTTTTTGTAACAATATTTATTATAGTTTATGCAACATGTTAGCTTATAAGATATATATCACAAATTAATACCATTTTGAGAAATATGTGGGGCTGGTCTCCCCCAAAGGGTGAAACAGACTTTTCTCAGTATGTTCAGAGTGGTATTCTTAAATTATCACCTTGGTAAGGGGAGCTAAAGTCAATCAAGGTTCTATGGGCCTTGGCATTTCTATTACCATTACATAAAGTAAATTATTTTAGTAGTGGTTCTCAAGATTGCAAAGAGCTCTTGTTTTTGTCTCAGTCCTTCGCCATATTTCTTAATCAAAGAAGCAACCTACAGCGATCCATTTTTAAGACCTAGAAGAATGTAGTTGGGCTGAAATGGTATGGGCTTATCAGTGAACATATGGTACCTATTTGAGAATCTCTTCTTTCTCCTTTCAGAGTAAAGAAGAAGGTACCCCCCTCCTTCTCAAGTGAAATTTTCCCTCCTCTAAATTTGATGTCCAGATCCTTTAACATAAGCTATATATCCCTGACCTACCTCATTTTGCTTCAGAATTTACAGCCATGTAAATGCTCCATATCTGTCATTAAACTGATTTTTTAATTTGCTAACACACATGATACTGTTCTGAATACCAATCTAGAATAAACCAAAGGTGAATTTCCTCTACATCCTGACAAGTGAATTCACCAAAAATCAATGGAATTAATATCTATAAAGACAAATTTTTCTACACTACAGTGGAAAGAACACAGTATGTACTCAGTATTTCTTTCATGAAGTGACTGAATAATAGCTGACTTCTGTTTCATAAAAACCTGATCAGAAAATATAAAAATGTCTCATGCTTTAGAAAGAATCTTATAGACCCAGTTTGGGGATCAATATTTGTATATAAGATGTTTGCTTGTCATCTAGTATTTATAGCAAATTATAATTAACTCCTATGTGGTATGAAACTAAAATAACATGTAATGTAGAACTCATAAAAACATGGCACCCTTACCCGTAACATGAAAGATAAAGTTGCACCAACTACACTTTAAAGAAAATAAAAATCTTCTAACACTTGACACTATTCAGCATAAACATCCTTTGACCACAGCAGAAGGGAAAAAAAAAGACACTTTTACTAAGCTCACAAAGAAAGTAGTGTGTGAGAACAACGGATTATACTTCAGACTTATCTTTCATAAAGCAGATAGATTTTGATTGAGTGACATTTTCTTTTGGTATGCAAAACAAAGGAAATATCATTATGTGTAACCAAGCATTCCATGGTTTTTTTCTGAAAAGGACTCTAAATTCTCAGCATTTAAGTTTCCAAAATGAAAAGAGATTAAGGTCAAATACAAAGAATGAAAGGGCCTAATTTAGAGAATATTTGTTATATAAATCTATACTATAAGCATTTCTATCCAATTCAAAAAACAGCTGAAGGAAATACTGCATATCCTACGTATGGTTCTCTCTCAAAGTCACTAGTCCAAGGAAAATACCCAAAAAGGATCATTTCTCTTATGAGTTACCCCTCAAATGAGTCCCCAACTCATCTTGATAACAGCCCCAAAACCACTGTGCTGTAGGCAACTAATAACACTGAAAGCCTATTACTGCTGCCAAGCCCTATCTCTTTCCAGAGACTAGGTTCATAAAGTAAGAAGACATGTAAATGAAGAAACATTTTTGCAAATGTCTAAAAGCAAGTAAACTGAAATTATTTCTAGTTACATGTAAGTACCACATTTTTATACTATTTATATATATATATATTTTTTCATTTTGTGATACCAGCTCAAGAGATCCACTTTCCCTACTACAGAAACCTTATCTTATAAAATAAGCTCTAATGCAACTTGTCCTTTCAAATGTGCCAAATTAGACAGGAAATGTAAGCATTCATTTTTCTGTGCAGTCAATGAAGTTTGTTACACTTATTTTATTGCTTTTATAATACAACTATTTAATATGCTATAAGTCTCTTCTCGACCAGCTTATAATGATATTAAAAGCAAGATCTGAGTCTTTTTCTTTTTGCATATCTTGTAAAGTATCTATATACAGGCTACTGAGGAGAAACTCAAGAAAAAAAATCTGGTTTATTTTTTAAAGCTGGATTTGCAATTTTCTTTTCTTCCTATGTCAATATACAGTAGTCATGGCTAGCTATAATATCTATAATTTCTTATCACAGATGCTTCCATTTAGCAGTTCTAAATAGAGTTAGAAATAGTTAAAATAGTTTAAAAGTTAAAAATAATTTCTGAATCTCATCATTTTCTTTCAATCAGTAGAAAGCCAATTGAAATACCTTAATTTTTCTATACCAAAAAAAAAAAAAAAAAAAAAAAAAAGGAAGACAGTGGTAATGGCTTCAAGAGAGTAAGAAATCTTGAAAATGACAGCTAATACCAAGTGGAGAGATTATGGAATTTAAGTGTAATTTAATGTAGTAAGGGACAAAATGTTTGGCTCACACAAATCTACATTTGAGAAAAAGCTGATTATATACAGAAACTGTTAACAGGCAAAAAAAAAAATCTCTCTTATAAAGTGCAATTCTAAATTCTGCTTAGTAAAAATGCTCATCATGATACCTACACAAAATTGACAAGAAAAGATTACTTCAATTGAAATTCTGAACTGCATTTAAGCAGCAGCAAATAGCAGCAAGCAATAACACTGGGCTAGAATTTAGAATCTCTGGTATGTTTTGCTTCCATTACATATAGAGGGTCTCCTAGCATAGACAAGGTTATCATAAAAATGCCTGAAAAATAAATAAATGGACATATGAATGAGTAAGAGCATTTGTAATGTTTGATGATAAATTTATTTTATTTTTCAGTTTGGTTTCCTCATCTACACACAATTAACTCCTTCCCTATTTGGCAATGTTAAAAATTAAACATAAAAGAACTTTTAAAATTATAAAGCAATATAAAAACACAAGTCACTTTTTTTAAGTATTTTTTTCTTCAGAAAGAAGATAATTTTTCTTTTTCTTTTTCTTTTTTTTTAAAGATGTATTTATTTATGCATATAGAACTGGGTGCAGGACAGAGGCACAGGGGCCGTGAGAGATTTCACCAGAGACAGAGTGGGGAGCAGAACAGGCTGACTGATGAAGTACACTGCTGAGGGGAGCAGCGGGTGGGTCAGGAGAGGTCTGCGGCACCATGTGGGTCACCTCCGGAGCTGGGGATCAAACTGACACTGAAGCAGCTGGCTTGCTTGCACTGCTGCACTTTAACCTGCTGCGCCACCAGGGTGGGCCCAGAAGTCACTTTTATTGAAATAAAATTATACTACCAACAATTTTTCAAGCAAGCACAATAATGGTAACCTGGGAATGTTCTTCTTTAAAAGTACTAATTACTAAATTCTTATTTAAAAGTACTAGTTATGAATACTAATTATATTAGCATCAACTTTTTCTGGAATATTTCCCCCCAAAATCATGGTATTGTTAGGTAATTTAGTTAAAACTTTGAGGTAGGGGCCCTCCCTGGTGGGTTAAAGAGCATCACTGCAAGCAAGCTACAGCCACTTCAGTGAGAGTTCAATCCCCTGCCTGGGAGGTGACCCAAATGGCAACGCAGACTTCTCCGACCTGCCCGCACTGCTCCCCTCAGCAGTGTAATTCTTCAATCTGCCTGTTCTACTCCCTACTCTTGTCTCTGGTGAACCCTCTCACAGCCCCTGCACGTCTGGCCTCTACCCCAGTTCTGTATGCACAAATAAATAAATCTTTAAAAAAAAATTCTGAAGTATCTGAAACTGTAATGAAATTTTAGTTCAGTTTACATGAATGGTTTCTATTACTTTTTAATCCCCAGAGAAAGAGCCATAAACTAATTTTTAAAGACTCAATCTTGAGATGCCAATTTCTACATACAATTAAAATTTGTCCTAGTCTTGGCTCAACAGCCTCAAAAAAAAAGACTTCAAATATCTTAGATTCCACTGTAAGTTAAGAAAGGAATGATAACTTTCAGGTACCTAAAACTATAGATTGGACATTTCTGTTTTTAATAATCCTTCCATATTTTAGATAATTTTATTCATTTACATATTTATTTGAATGCAGAGAATTCTTTTCCAACCTCATTATTATTCAAATACAGCTAGTAGAATTAATCCATCAATAATTGTACCAATATGATGCCATTTGTCTATTTAGATATCAAATAAAATTAATCTAACTATTTTTATTTGTTAGTTATTTCGGAAAGACGGATTTTGCCTTCTAAGATGTTGTTCCATGTATCCTCATTCAATTTAGCTATACACCTTAGGCCATATATCACATATCTAATGTCCAAGAAAAAATTTACAGAATATTATATATATGAGTTTCAGGAATCTGCATCACCTTACAGATTACCTTTTTGCCAAATCTCAGTCGACATTTAGACATCATGTGACAGATGAAACAATGCACTTACCTACTTCATCTTACAGAGATGACACATATACTTAATATGAGAAGGAATATTTTCTCTGTTATCAACACTGAACCAAAGAGTATTGGTTATTCTTCTTGCTTTATCATGCACAATACAAGTGAGAGGCTTATTCCTAACATTCTGGTGTAAGCTTCCCTGCCCCTTCAGTCTTCTGTCAAGGAGTTAATGGCCTGGAAACTAACACTTAAATGTACTGGGTAAACTACCTAATTAAAGGAACCCTCGCTGAACCCTTCTACAGAGAAAAATCATTTGGCAGTGAACATAATCGCTTCCTTATATATCTACTTTATGGTTTTAATGGTCAGATATGGAGTGAGGCGGCACTCCTGAAAATTCCTGAATATTTCTGTTAACTACTGAGAATTTGAAAGTCTATATTCTCGTTCCTGTTTACTTCTTATTCAAGCATACACATTAAGTGCCTGTTTGGAACTGCACAGGGTTCTATGTTAAGTGTCATAAAATCATACCTAGATTTTCTAAGAGTAGATTAAACATGGACATAATCCATGTATTTGAGAACAGTAGGAACATATCCTCCATTCCATTATTCAAATCCCCCTGGAAAATAAAGTAAAAAGAAATGCCAAATACTATCATTTCATATTTATTTGGCCTTTGTGGGCAAGTTAAAGAAGAATTTAACTATAGTTGCCATGGAAAATCAGTCATAACTCCAAACTACTTGACTCAAATAATTTTAACTGTTCCTATACTTGTCCGAATAATTGAGCCATTTCTTCTTTCACTAAAAAAAAAATGCTGTCAGAGTTGACAGAAATAGTAAAATGAATCATAATTTTTTGCATCTTTTATCATTTATGAACCACTTAGGTTGGTGCAAACTGACAATGTTTAACTCAACTGCACAAAATAAAAAACTTCCTTCTAATTCTCTTAGTTTCCTTGCTCCCCTCTACTTGCTTCCACAGCACTTTGCTCACAACGTAGGATGATTGAATTCTAATTTATCTGTTTACTTTCTTTGTGTCCTTATGCAAACTATGCCATTCATATTTATATTCCCAGAATTTGCACAAAATAGAAGGATCCTAAATGAAAGGTTTGGTAAGTTGATTTAAAAAAAGAAACAACAAAACACCAGTTTCATGTGCTGTGATGGATGAGAGTCATGAGAGGCAAGGGTTAATAGAGAAAAAGGGGAAAACAAATATACCAAAGGGCAACCTGCTGTGTTTAAACAGGGCCCTCAAGAAAAGTCAAGTCTCTTTTATGTTGAAGGCCAAAGTCTGATGGATCCAAATACATGATAGCTCCTGAAAACTGAGTTCCACTTAAAATGCATGGACAGCAGACCCTGACTGCATAAACCCTCATTGTCATCAGTTATTCCTTCTGAAAATTAACACCTCAATTTTAAATTTATATCCCTCCATCAACAGTTAGCTCATGATCTCTTTATAATGGCCCATTTATATTCATGATGGGTAAGGCCAGGCAAATAAAATACTTATTTAAGCACCTATTATGTCCTAGGCAAGCCCTGCCCTTTGCTATTAAAGACAACAGTCTAATCACCACTGTCTGATCAAGTTCTCCGGGGTTAAATGGTAACATTCTTTAGTTATTATTAATCTCAAGATTTAGGTTCTAAGTCTCAAAAATAATCCATCAAGATTTTTAAATTAAATGAATTCTAGAAAATGTCAGGGCAAAAAGGCATTTTGAACAGTTCTCACTTATTTAACCTTGAGAATCTCTACCTCCATTCTTTAAGCTGGGCCCCCTTTTCTGAAAGGTGGCAAACCTACATACTCCCACAAAAACATTTAATGCTGTCAGTAACTGCTTTGTTTCTCAAAGCTCTTCATTAGTCTTGATGCTACATTCCTCTTCCTGCTCTAGGAATCTTATTTTATTTTCTACTTTCACTTATTCCTCTAAGATTTTTAACTCTATTGTTCTCTTCAAAATAGTATTCACCTCATGAAAACTCAACACTCTTGTTTTGTCAAATGAGAATGACTCCAACAGGAATTGCAAGTCAGTTCTCTTTTCTATTTCCAACTGCCTTGCTAGGTGTTTCCATCAGATATCACAAAATCATATTGGTCAAACTCAACAGGTCAAACTCAAAATTTAATAACTTCATCCTGCATTCCTTACATTTATCAATGGTGATATATTCTTCCCAGAAACCCTGGATCAAATTATTGGAGCCATCTTTAATGTTTCTCTCATATTCTAATCTTCATCAAGTCCTAAAGATAATACTTTTACAACATTTCAAATATTTTACCATTTTCTCTACAATCCAGTTTCCATTAACAACATAAAGGTCTCAGCAAACCAGAAACATGACAGAAGTTCTGTTCATACTCTCCCCAGCCCCCTGCCATCTTCTCTTACATCCAACTGCAGAGAAGAGCCTGCCCCCAAGGGCAATGTCTGCTCAAAGCAATTGCTTCTTACTTCCTTACCACAGGGTCTAAGCCCCTTAGCTAGACCCTTGGCTGACCATTATCATCTACAATCCAGTTTCCTTCTGCCTTCCCAACATTAACTCCAAGCTTTATCCATTAAACCAGACAATTCGTGTTTGTCTTGTTTCGCCTTTTATTTGGAATGCTTTCTTTCCTCATACTATTTGTTTGTCAAAATCTGTTTCATCCTTTGAGAAAAGTGAAAAAGTTTCTCTCAATTCCCCAACAGGGAATCAGTTCTTCTTCTCCAAATGCCTTTAGCCTACTGCCTTATGTCCCCTATTACATTGGAAGCTTTTCTCATTCCCATCCTAAGCATACAGCCTTCTACATAAGAGATTCTTAAAAATGATGGTCAAATATTTTGGAAGTTGTCAAAACCCTTGCCTCCTCTTTAAGAGGTTTAAAAATAAATACAGTTGATTAAAAAAATACATAAAAGTTATAAAAATACAGCCTGGTACCCTGAACTTCCATTAATGTGCCTTCTAAGCTTTGCCAATGTATGTTTCTGATTTAACCCCCCTCTTTGTTGTTTAATAATGATCTACAACCAACAGGGACAGCTCGAAGCCACACACAAACACATTCCACATTTTCAAGTAAATGCTAACAGGAAAAATGTGTTAGTACAGGATTCTACTCTACCAGTTAAATATCAACAGAGACAAACCCTGTTTTCTCCCTACCCCTGCAAACAGCATGGACATGACATTTTTATTATTTCATCAGTGAGAATAAGTCATACGTTTCCAAGTTCACAAGTATGGAAATACTAAAACTACTAAAATTTTAGGAGAGGAGTGTCACTAACTAGCATTTATTACTTTAGGAACCTAAGTAAATTCTGACATTTACACTTTTTCCCCCTTTTCTCCTAATAATCTGCTTTAATGACAAAAATATGAGTCCTGCTCTGAAAAGACAATAAATGAAACTTGAAAGAGAAAAGAGAAACCTGAAGTCAAGCTGGGTAGCAAGTGCTGAGATTAGAGACGTCCAGGCACAAAATCTGAAGGAAGCAGAAAGCATGGCCGAATCGGGGCTCGTGGCAGACACAGGTGAGCTACACTGCAAGAATATGAGTGAGATGTTTCCCCAAGAACTGCAAAACTGCTTCCCACCATAGGCAGCAGTGACATGGACATTCTGTATGCCTTTCTACATCATTTTGTGTGCTCCTGCTCCAGGCCAAATACTAAGAGTCTGAAAAATATTATCTCATTTAATCCTAAACCATCCTCTGTGAGAAAGATAGTGTTAGTGCCATCAGTTTAGGGATGAAGAACTTGAGACTGGAGAGGTTAAGTGTGGCCAAGGTCACAGAATCAAGACAACCATGGCACAAGTTAGTCATGCCAGGATTTGAAAGGAAGTTAAATTCACAACCTCTCTGCTCCAGACCTAGAAATATATAGCCCATTGGCTTGTAGGTTTTTATGGTTCTTTACTTTATCATTTCATTTTTATTATTTGCTTCTCACAAAAATTCAGAGAGTTTGACTGGGCTGGGACTCTTAAAGAGAAAACAAACCTAACTGTCAGCCCCTGTGCTGGTTCAAGTTTTCATCTTGCTGCCTCTTCATGCTTCCCACTGATTGAACACCCAGGAAGCAGCTCTATGGACCCATTTGTTATTCCACAAAGATGTACTGTAGATCTAAACGTAAGCACCAAGGACTGTGATCTTATTTGGAAACAGGGACTTTGTGGGAGGAATCAAGTGCAAGTATGGGTGAGGAGAGCGCACTCAGAGCCTTCATACATGTCATTATAAAAGGAGGAAATCTGGATATAGACGCACAGAAAGACAGTGTCAGGTGAAGATGAAAGCAGAGATCACAGGAAGGCCTGCAAAGTCAAGGGATGCCAGAGCCTGCCAGCAGGTCTCCAGAAACTTGGGGAGAGACATGGGAGGAATCCGTTCTCACAGACATCGGCAGAAATCCAATGTGCTGACAACACTAGCATCTGAGACTTCTAGTCCAAAACTGGGAGACAGTACATTTTTTTAAAAGATTTATTTATTTATGCATACAGAACTGGGGCACAAGCCAGAGGTGCAGAGACAGTGAGAGGATTCACCAGAGACAAAGTGGCAAGCAGAGCAGGCAGACTGAGGAAGTGTGGGTCAGGAGAGATCTGCTGCACCATGTGGATCACCTCTGGGGCTGGGGATGGAACTTGCCCTGAAGCTGCTGCGCTTGCTTGAGGCACTGTGCTTTAACCCCTTGCGCCACCAGGTAGGGCTACATAGTACTTTTCTTCTGTTTTTTTTTTT
>NW_004567105.1:23221888-23228904 GCF_000260355.1 Condylura cristata
TCCACCCTCACTAGGATAACTCTGGGGAGTTGCTTTTTTTTTTTTTTTTTTTTTTTTTTTTTTTTTATGCCATGTAGCTTTTGGTACCTTACTATGGCAGCCCTAACAAACTACCCACCCTGTTCCAAAAAGCTGAAAAGACACATGGCTACAGTAGCAGGGAGAGACGGCATTTTTATTCCATCACTACAGGTATTCCCTAGGAAATGCGTCTTTTTATATAAAGTTATCTTCTCACCAATGGAAAACAGCAGGACATACAAAGCCTCTCTTCTTCAAGGAGGCTGGGAGCAAGAGAAGCAAGTGATTCTCTATCAAGAATCATGTACCATTAGTCTATAACATCTGATCTCTGGTTTGCAAGAACAAGTACATTTTCATTACCAGTGAGCAATTTTTTTCATCAGTGCCATCAAAAATGAAATAATTCCAGGTGAGTTTTAAATTATAGAGAACTGCTACAGATGACTTTCCAGTAGTAATTCTCCCATGAAAATATTTATGAGCTAGAATATCAGCTAGACTGACAACAGGCTGGTAGAAAGGAATGGCTTTAAATTGTAAGGAGGATAGTGACGTTTTATTGCTGGAGTTATAAATACAGCATAGGGATTTCTGAGTGCATCAAGTAAATATCATAGTTCTTGAAAGCAAAACTTTAACTGTAAATATCATTATTACTGGCATTTGTTTCAAATGTGTATTTTCTTTACTGCTGGCTGTTCAGTAGTTACAATTTCTCCAAGCAGCAAGCCTTTACAAATTTTTTAAGAAAAAATTGGATCAGTCATATTAAAAACAACTTGTTTAAAAAAATAATAAAGGCTCTGTAAACAAAAATTTACACACATCACAATATCAAGGAATTATAAGCTACATGAATACTTACATAAGTCACATGATCAAATCTACCCACATGAGCCTAAAATGACTTAATATTTGCCTGTTCTGTCTACACAAAACCCTCAAAGGCATTGACTGAATTTGTGAATAAGACAGCCAGCCATTGCTGAACTGCAGCCTATTATCCGAGGAACTGACTTACTGTACAATTCATACAATGTGGAAAATAGAGGTACCGAAATATGTTTTTAACATATGCTTGCTTTTGACATGGCTTGTAATTTTTTTCTGCCTGGACCTTCTTTCACACAGCAACTGATATATATTATGACACTTGAAGAAAATTGCTAATGCTTCCTAAAAGACCACATATCAGGATACCGCAGGAGGAGAGCTACATGGTCATTTCTATAAGAATTTCAGTCAGCCTATTCACCTTAACAATAAGGAAGCCTATTTCACTGAAGTACATAAGAGTGATGTGTGATTCATCATACTAAAGAGGGGAAAAAATGCCTTCATAAATAAATGAAAATAATTCCTGACTCTTTTTTTTAATTAAAATTATAATAACCTCAAAGTTACATGGGTAACAATAGTTCATCAAGTTATTATCCAGTGGTATAAATAAAAACTCCAAAATTACTGCAGAACATCCATAAAATGTTATTAGAAACAGCAATCGGTGCTGTAGAAAACAAGACATGGAGAGTAATAAACAACATAAAATAGGATCAGTAGAGTATAAACTTTTTGAATTTAAAAGACAACTGAAAATTATTAAAATTACTCTGTTGACAAATCACAGCATGGACCAATATTTAGGCTTGTGTTATACAGATTTTAAACAATAACTTCTATTGTTACAGTCACTTAATTTCAAGTTGACATCTACTCATATGATGGTTAAGCATACTTTTTCAAAAATATGAGTGAGGAACTTTTATATTCCCATTGAACAGGTGAGGAAACTGAGGCTTAGAGAAACCAACCCAAGTTCATAATAAGTATCTGGCAAATTGTTGAAACTGCACTTACACCCGAGACTCCCAGAGTGCCTTATGCTGGCCCATTCTGGGAAGAAAGGGCCTTAGGCAGAAGTTTCAATCAAGTTCAGCCAAAGAGGTTGCTGAAGACATAAAGTCATAAAATAACTCTGAGAAAAATGCTAAAATAGATCCATCCTAGACTCTTCTGGGCTTACCAGAAATTTCATCATTTGAGGATCCCTAACACAGCCTCAACATGAACGGATGAAGGCATCAGCCTGTGGACAGTCAAAAAACACCTACGACAAGGCAGAGGAACCAGGCACAGAATTCCTCCTATGCCTTCAAAGCGATTTTCTATTTCTTGATATCAAAATCTTTGGCAATCAAATGGACAGCACATTCTTGATTAATGCAGGCATTTAGCTACATTAAGGGGAAGTGTGGAAGCTGACAGGCAAAGAGACTAAATAAATTTAACATACCTCTTTATCTATTAAGCATCCACTAGATGTTACGTATTGTGTGAGATGCTTTCAAATATACTGGCTCATGCAGAAGAAATAAGGGCATATTTCTTTTAAACCACCGATTTCTTTGTGGCAGTGCTGTGTTGGAAAATTAACAATAAGAACACTGAGGTTCTCAATAATCACATTCTCCAAGGCAGATTATTGAGGAAGGGCAGAATCTAAACCCTGGCCAGTCTGATTTTGCTACTCTGTGTTAGGCCAAAGGGGCACAAGGATAACCTGGGACATCAAAATATGATTCTGGAAGACTGTGAGATTTCAATTATCTCATGAACTCCTTAACCCCTAAGCTCTAACTCATGAAGTGGACATATCTTCTAAATAATACAACATTATTCAAATATACTGTATTAACACCATTAAAGACAAGATAAAGATTAAAAGAAAAATTCCACCACAAAATTAAGAATTTGCCTACACAATCAAATGTATACTGTTCCTTTTTTGGTATTTTGGAATCTAATGCATTACATCCACATGTTCATTTTTCATGATGTACACCTGAAATTTCTACAATGCAATGTTTCAATAAAAAAAAAAACAGTAAAACAAAGTTCTTTTCCACTTACTATTTTTAATCTACTCTCCAGGAGGTACAAGGATTACAAATATCACCTCCTAAAACTCTATTTTTTTTAGGACATATACGATTACATCTAACTTCAGATGATACATTGGATGTAGCATGTCTCTCTTTTAGTACAACTTTATAAAATATGCTTTGCAGAATGTTTTTGCCCTAACAAAGTCATTCTTAAACAAACTACTTAAACTGCTGAATAGGCTGAAGTCATTTTTATCAATTCTTTTCACCCAATAAAAGAGGCTGTTGAGTAAGTTAAAAAAAAAAAAAAATATATATATATATATATATATATATATATATATATATATATATAAAGAACCAGATACAGTCATTATAGGTGTTTAAGTAGATCCAACTAACTTTGCCTGACAATTTTTCACCAATAAGACCAGAAGCCAAAGGGTTCAGTTTACCACCAGAGCTTGCAGCTGGTGTCAGTCTATTACAAAACAAATGTTTTTACAACAAATAAAATCATTCCTCAGCCTTGTTTCAAGATACCTTAGTAACGAGCTGTCCTACCCCCAGTCTCCCAGCTCCTGTCACGCTCAAGGCTTTCACTGAAATACAGAATTGCAAAGATTCTGGCCAGGTCACCTTGGCTACAAACACCCTTCTCTACAAACAAAACTCCCTCTCACCCCATCACAACTTAAAAAGCCCACAGTCTGCCTCTTACCTTCATCTGAGAAATTCATACTAAGGATCTTTTATGGGACTGATACTGTGTTAACGTTTCCAGTAATCAGAACACATCTGATATTCTAATATATCCTATTACTATTACACACACACACACACACACACATCTAGTACATTGTATTATTTCTGAAAGGTCAAAATCATTAAGAACACATAAACCTAAATCTACAACAAAAAAAAGGGAAATGATTTAATCATACTCCAAATGTAAACCTATTGAAATTCCCATTTATTTAAGGCAACCCAATCTCTACCCTCAGCTCTAATACCAGGCTGAACATGGGATCAGATCAAGACGTGAGAATTTTCTCCAGGAGGTGCAATGAATGGAACAGACTGCTTTAGCATATATTTTCTCAACTTCTTCTCATTCAAGAGCTTCATTAATGAAATACTCCCAAGTTGCTTTACATTTCTTAGACCACCAGCCTCCTTTTCAGTATTTTCCCAAACACTTGCTATCAGTAACACTGTTACCTTCTTTCCTTGAGTGCTTACTACAAGGCAGCCACTGTTGCACTAGCTTTGTATGAATATTCACAAGAATCCCTTACTCATAGTCTTTCTTTTTTCTTTGCAGATAGAAAAACTGAAATTTAAAGGACTTAAGTAACCTGCCTGACACCAATCAATAGCTAAGGAAAGTCGCCCTAACTTCCATTTAATCTCTTAACAAATACACTTTCAAGTGGTTAAATCCATCTTCTCAAATCGTAATATCATATATTCCAGTAATTGGAGTGTCTTTTTCATGTTTATAATAGAAGCCTTTATAAAAAGGTAGCAAGACAAAAACTCTTTTGACCTAAAATGCAGAATAAAACCATCAGCAGAATCTACTTCAAAAGTCAAATAGCAAAACTCACAAAATGTACAATTCGCTACTTGTATGTGAAATCAAAATTCTTTAAGTAAGCAAGGCAGGGTTTGGCCTGGTCTCTGAAATGTCAGTAACAATACACCTCAATTTATTTTCCCCAACAGAAACCCTTTTTGTGTGTGAGTGGGGAGATGTGATGGAAGAGGGGAAATGTGCATCATTTATACCTTTCAAGAACAAAAGATGAACCAAAGCTCAATGACAAGCAGTAAAAAGAGAGAAGACAAAGGCTAAGGGAGGAGTTAGAAAGAAGGAGCGCGCCAGGAGTCAGCACTAGCTGAACAAATTAGAGGCCTGTGCCCTGTCCCGCATGCCAGCCGAGGGCACTGAGTCGCCCCAGGACCAAGTCACATGTGCCCTCTTCTCACGCATCAACACACTCTGTGCAAATAAGTGAATAGCTGCAAGTGAGTGACGACGGCACCCTGGAGCCATCAAATTGTAAAGAAGGTTTTCTATCAGAAAGCTGAAAATCAAATATGCGAAGTGTACATTGTGAGTACAAAGCAGCTGATTCTGAAAAACTTCCCTAGAGATCAAGAAAGCATGAAAGTTAAGTCATTTTCCCAAGTCTCATATACAGTAGATAAGCCTATTAAGAGCACTGTAAGCTATGCTAATTGGTTCAGGGGTTATATATCGCTTTTGTTTGTTCCAACTGAGCCTTCACACACTGCAGTGAATTGGGGAGAAAGACAGTGTAATAAATCTATCTGAAACAAAATGGTATTAGTGTTTGAAAGATACTAATGAGCTCCAGTGTGCCAACCTAAAAACCTCCAGTTCCCACCCCCATATCATACAACTAACCCCTAAGTCCTTTCTAACCCACTCAGAAAGACATGCAAAAATTCTTTAAATCCTCATGTTGTTAATATCTTGCTACAAATAATACTTTTCAAGTCCAACCAAACTGTTATTTGTGATATCAACATTAATGTAAACACATTCTTCTACATGTAAAATATCAGGGATAAATTTGATTTATATAATTTCATCATACAAATCATTAATCAAATTATGATTCGTACAAATTATTATTTTCAAAGTAAATATAAACATAAAGTTAAAGGTGTGCTTTTAAAAAGAACTCTCATTTTATTATCCTGGTAAAAAAGATTAAATGAGACATGGAAATGAAAGAATGTATAATATTTAATATACAAACTCCTTTATAAATCTTAAGTATTGATTTAAGAGTTTAAAAACCCCAAACTTAGAAAATATATGTATATTTTTAATTAAGGTAATAAATATATATATATATTTTTTTTTTTTAATTAAGGTTTACTCATTCATTGTGTTTGTGCAAAAGTCCTAAAAGAGTAATACAATGAGCTATCCCACTTGCCTACCAACAGTTAGGCCAGTAAACACCTAGGTGGTGAGGACCCTAGAAACTAGAATAATTAACCATACTGTTATTGTGTATTCAAACACTAAAATGGTGTTTGCCTATATGTTATGTGTGTATCCCTTCCATTAAAAGATAACACTGCTAAATATGGATGGAGCTAGAAGGGATCAGGCTTAGTAGAGTAAGCCAAAAAGGGAAAGAAAACTACCGGCTGGTTTCACTCATACTAGGAGTATAAAGGGCCACGGGGGCGGGGGAGGGGGATAATAATGAACAACTATATGCCAGAGGCATTTATGGGGTGAAGTGGGGAGTGGGATCAAAAATGGTGGGGTAAGGGGCAGAGGAAGTGCACTGGACTGTGGTAATGGCACACGGGTGATTTGGTGATGGGAAGCCCATGGGGATTACAAGTGAGATGGAAAAAGGGCACAAAATGATGTAAAAATAAACTATTATTAAAAAAAAAAACTGCTAAAGTAAAGTGAAAAGTACATCATACGTCGGAAATCTCAAGGGCATTCTGACTGTACAACCTACACATTTCATTTGGCAAAACTTAACCACATTCATTAGTGAGTTAGGTCCTCAGTACATTTAATTTTCTGTAATTAAAACAAATTGTATATTACTGATACATGGCAAATTATATTCTATAGTATACTATTAAGATACAAATGTGTACTACTGTGTACCATTGATACATGGCAAAATACTACTTATTAGTAGAAAAATCAAAGATAAATATGATAATACTCATCTCCTGATCTGCCTACTGATAGTGGAGAAAGAACATGCAAAAAGAACCTGGAGAGAGGATGGAGAAGAAGGGTAACTGTTTAATGGGCACACAGTCACCCTTTGAAACTGAGTAGACAGTGGTAAGGACCTCTCAACATGGAGAACGTACTGAACATCACTGACTTGGACACTTTCCAATATTCAATTCTAGTAGGTCAATTTCCCCAAATAAAGAATTGTAATATTGAACTTGATACATATCCTTACCTGATAGATGTTTTATACAGAACATCTCAGTCATTCCTTACAACAATGCTCACATATCATTATCCCTATTTTTGGGTGGGGAAAGTCAGGTTAAAAATAGACCTGGTGGCCCTCCCTG
>NW_004567105.1:23229664-23312031 GCF_000260355.1 Condylura cristata
AAAAAAAAAAATAGAAACACATCTACTGAATGACAGTCAATGAATTTCATTTTATCTTTATTTTGATTTACTTTCCCATTGAGGTAACGCTGGTGGACAGTGATCTTTGTATTTTAGAAATCTAGGCTCTCCCCTTTCGGGTGTCCTCACCATACCACACCACCACTAAAACACCACAGTCCTCCACCATGCCCCTTGCGCTCCCTCTTCACTTTGTTCAAAGCCACATTTTCCCATCCTCTTCTGGCAGCCTCGATTCTATAGTCAGCTTTCCAGGGTTAGTCCTTCATGTGTCTATATCTGACCCTTTGTTTGATTTCTCTATATTCCACATTTATGTGACACCTTCCAGTATCTCAGAGACAGATTTTAAATCAAGTCTGTTCATACTCTTTCACTAAAATCCCTTTGCATTTGGGGGAGACCACAAGGTATTAAATATGGAAAGAACACTCATCACATCAGAGCTTCTTGCAAAAGCACAGGACATGGATGTGTATTCAGATTCTAAAAATGGCAAGAGATCTAGAACAGTAACCATAAAAGGGCCATGAAAACAAAGTTTGGAGGAGGAACTATTGGAGCATGAGCCTGTCAATAATGCTGGGTAAGGAGTGTAGCTGTTATCCAATTACCTACAGCAGTAGTTCTCAAACTGTGGGGTGTTTCAGAATCCCTGGAAATCTTCACTAAACACATTTCGGATTCACTTGTTCCAAGGTGGAAGCTGAGAATATTCATTTCTAACAAGTTCTAGGGATTTTGGTGCTTCTGGTCCAGTGACCAAAATTTAAGAACTCTGTTACTATTCAGGTGAACACCATGATTTTATAAATATGTATTGCTTAAGACTGCTGGCAGAGAATAGAAAAGAAGTCATTGCAATGTTCAAGATAAAAAGTAATGGGAACTTGAACAGGGGTAATATAACAAAAGGGATCAGAGGTGAGGAGGGTGATGAACACACTGAAAAATAAGATGCACTAGCAAAATAAAAAAAATTAAAATAGTATGAACTAGAATTAAATAGTGCGGTAACTGACTTTTGACTAAAGTGTACTATTTAGAGGGGAAGTCACGTAGGAGTAATAATATTCAAAGATGGGTCTGTTTACTAGCATAAATTACAAAGTTTAAGGCTAAATTAAAACAGGAACTCATTCTTACAGAAATAAGAATCAGATACACTACCCACACAGGTGGAAGTTATGTTCTCTACCACAAGAAAAGTGGTTTAAAAAATGAAAGCTTTTTTTCCTAGTAAAGACAAACTTCAGAAGGGGAGGATATAATAATTCCATTGCAAGGTAATTTTTCTAGGACTGTGGCTACTCTAGTCTCCTCCTGAAATCGCTTTCTAGAAAAATACAAATCTAACAATGCGTTAGCTTTTTTCACTGAATGTTGCTAAATTTAGGAAGAAGCCATTTAAGACATTCTTGAACAAGATTCCCTCCTGGGGGAAGTCATCCAAGATGGCATGTGTTAGGCTGAATTTGCAGAGAGCCTTCAGAGAGGGGCGTCTGGTTCTATCATATAGAAGCCCCAGGGGACACTCATCTGCCCAGGGCATTCCAGTGGAGATGAACACACAGGCCAGGTCTCTTACACAGACACTCCAATCCCCCTGCAATTACATCTGTTCCAAATAAATTAAGCAGGAAGAAAGACGGGGAGGGGAGAAAATAAATTTTCATACACACTGAATCTGGCCCCATAGCCTACTTCTCCCCAGCATTATACTGCTTCCTTCTACTAACTTTCCAATCCAAAGGAAAACAAATTACCGAAATGACAGAAATTTCAAATTTTTATTCTTTCAAATAAGGACAATGAACCAAAACCAAAGAGAGAGAGAAAAACGACTCCTACTAGTCAAAACGGTACTTGGCACTAAAGTGACAAGGTCCTGGGCTCAGTGTCAGAAAGCACAGGACTCTGGTCCTGGCAGCATAACCTTGGGCAACGTGTTCATCCTTCTGAGCAGTTTCCTCCTCTGAAAAATGAAGAATAGTATTAGCGATCTTTGCCTCGCCTATTCCATGGGTTAAATGTGAATAGCAAATATAACAGAGCACAGAAAGTGCTGAAAGCAAAATGTATCACAAATACTTGTTCCATTATTCTTATCATGATCTTACAATAGACTCAAGGTTGCATTCAAAGAAGGGATGAATCAAACACCCATCAGCAAGGATTCTTTCTATGGTATTAGCAGCACAACTTCCCTTAGATCCCCTGGCTTCTTTCATCACTACTGTTTTTTAAGAGGGGAGGAAGACCAAAGTTGTTTGCATGCCCCAGTGGAGAGCTTGTCACATGTCAATATTTCTACATAATTTTGAATCAGGCAAGCACCTTTTACATTAATTCAACACTGAATATACCAGCTCAAAAGACAAAAACTTTGTTCCACAAATCTGCTCATTGTTCATGTTGCCAACACCATTAATTCACCATGGCAATATTGATGTCCATGTGTCTGTTTCTTTTTCCAGTGTTTCTTGACCTTTATAGTACACATAAACCTATTCCTTCTTTCCTCTTTCTTAACAACTTTGGGATTCTGCATACACTCAATTATAGTCCACAGGTTGCAATTCTTTGTTCCCTGTTTTGGATGGTCCTACTGGCTTGGCATCCTGCCACCCTGCTTCCTACACCTGCCATTCACAAGATTAGAAAACCCATTTAGCTCTGTTTAGCCCTTGTGTCAGTGGCTGGTTTCAAAAAGACAAAAGGAATGAATATGAAGACTTCAGAAAGCCATTTGGCAAAAGGAGCTGCTGTATCACCTGAAAAGCTCATGCCTTTTGTGAAAAGAACATCTACTAACAGGAGGAAATACGGGGCACTCTCCCTAAAAAATTAGTGTAGAACTTCTTGATTGAAAATGAAGAGAGCAAAGTTATAGGGTTTGGAACTTCTGAATTGGAGCAAAAGAAAACACAGAATAGGCCAACAATCCAAGAGCAGTTAGTGCTTATGGTAAATGCAATGAGATATTAAACACATAATATTAAATACATTTAACATTACATTTAATATTAAATACATTTCCCAGAGACACTGAAGTACCAGGAGAGATGGGAACATGGAAAGGGTCTGGGAGGGCTATTAAGGAGGCAAATGGAAATCAAACTGAGCTGGCAATTTTGTTCTGTGATGCTCAGAGGAGTGCAAGTAGACAAAATAGAAAAAGGATGAAGAGACACGTGCAAAATGCAAAGAATCATGTAAGGAGAGATACTAAGCGGTGGAGGACTGCTACGGGAACAGGAGACATATTTATAAGCCCAGCACTGCGAGTCTCCCACCCACACCCTGCTGTGTCCATTATCACTGCTATTCCTGGCCTGCCCAACGCCGTTATTAACAGAAAGTCACACAATCATCAGAATTGAGTACTGGACAAAATTGTGCCACCTAATCTCAATTTTACCAGTTGTTAGAGGAGACTGTAAGGATTGAATATTTCCACTGAGTTTGTGGGAAAATATGGCTTCCTTTATTCCAAATCTCTGTGTGTGTATGTGTATACATATGTGTGTGTGTACACACACACACACATATGTATATATACACACTGAGAGTAAGAGGGTGCCATTTAGGTCATCTCTCAACCTGAATAATATCCCCAAATTAAAAGGCACCCTATCCTAAAGAGGTTCCCAAAATGTTATATAATAATTGAATAATAAAATATTATCAAGTCATATTTACAATATAGGAGCAGATAAATCTTTTTTTTGGTGAGTTAACTCATAACAAGTTTTTTGTAAAGAATTCATTGAAACATTGATGTTGAAAATCTATTCCTATTTTAAAGTGTCATTTGTTTGAAAACACATATTAATTTCTTTAAAAATAGCACACACTTTATCAGGATGAAGAGATTCGAGAAAAGTTTGGCCCATTGTGGTCTATGTTAACTTTCCATATATGTTTTCAGTCAACCAAGAGAACTATATAAGTACAAATCTCTGCCAATATGATAAAATGAACTAGGTCAAAGATAACTATAAGGGGTAATGATTTTTAGAAGCAAACAACAATCTGGGAAGGTTCAGCAAACAGGGACACTTCAGGGAAAAATATAAATTCATTTACATATAGATGGGTTCTGTATCATTCAAATCCTTAAGAGTGAAAATACAAACATCATTATAAACAATTCCTTAATAATATCTCCTTTCCAACTCAGAAACAGTTAAAATAGCAAATAGCTGTTATACATAAAATGGAAATTCAGTTCAGAAAAAGCATCCAATAACAGTTTACAAATAATATCCCTAAACCATCTCATTCCATTCATGCCACCTAAAATTAACTTTAGCATTAAAAAAAAATAGAGAGAGAATGACAGAAGCTATTTCACCAAGAAGACATACATGCATGCATGCATACATACATACATGCATACATACATGCATACATATGTATGTATGTATGCATGTATGTATGCATGTATATAAAAGATTTTTTACTAGTTTACATTGGATATGACAAAATATACAACCTTACTGCTCAAATAAAGCATACCATTTGTTAGGAAGAAACAGCCTGATGAAGCTCACTGAACAAACAAAACAGCTTTAGAGCTAAAGGCTTTCTACAGCAAGATATAGACAAAACACAGCTCGCACTTTTCCATAGTACACAAGGAAATCATTTTTAAATGCACATACAGAAATCAACTACAGCATAGTTGAAGAGTACAGATGTTCTTAGGAAGAAAAAACTATATACCTGGAATATCCCTTGGAGTTAGAGTTGTTCCCATTCTAGGTACTTGCAGAGACTGAGGCAAATTTCTCAGTAATAACTCTAAGGGGATCTAGACATTTTACTCACGATGTTAGGCCCAGATTACTTACTGCTGGAGAAGAGGGAAGAGATGCAGCAAGAAATAGTCTATAACCAAGAATCATAAATAAATAATAGTCTGCAAAGTCAACTTTTAATTTGCTAAAGTATCAATGCTACTTCAAAATAATAGCAGATGCTCATTTTCCCCTCAAATTAACCAAAAATATATTTCCCTATCAGAAGTACAAGTTGGAAAAAATTAATTCTGCATCACTAATCTCTGCATCAACACGAATAAAAAGACTGGAATAATAATAAGAAAATAATAATCCCCACTTGTAAATTGTGAAAGTCACTTAAATTTATCAGGTAATATATAACAAACTACAACTTATGAAATCTTTCCATTATTGCCTTATACTGTTATTTGAATTAGGGTGAGGGGTAGAGATGACTTTTCCATATGTGTTGTCATAATTTCTCCATATGATTATATTTTCTTTGAAGAAGGAAAGTTATAGGCTAAATATGTCCTTTTTTTAAATAAAATTAATCTGTACAAACTTTATTATTTCTTTATATTTTTCAAACATTTTTCATAAATATAGATAGCCATTAAATGTTCTGACTGTTTTCTTAAGTGAAAGGAAACCTCAGCAGAGAGAATACAGGGATCTAAGGAAAAGAAAAAAGATACTGGCAAACAAGCTCCAGATTATCAGGACAACTTAACCTTCTGTATAAGTCCTCATATGCAAACAAACAAAAAAATACAAAGACAGTAAGCAGTACATTAACCAAAACCTGGGAAAAAGTCAAAAAATCAGGATGAAGTACAAGGTAACTGTCACTAACAAATTTAACATGCTTTTAATTGGAGATAGTCATAAATTTCTACATGACACTTTCTACCTGTCAGATAGACAGAAATCTATCTGCAGAAATGACTATACCCTCTAATAGTAAAGAGGAGTCAAATCTAAGTCCTATTCTCCTAGTCTCTAAAATCAAAGATTGGAGAAACGTAAAGTAACCTCAGGCCTGAAGGTCTGGTTCAATGTAAGAAACTGTCATTTACTTTTTTCAGCGTCACTACTTTAGTGACATCGTTTGAGGGCAGTTGAGATGTTATGGTGAATATAGTGATGTGTTCCTTTAGTTACTGCCCTATCTTGTTGAATCTTAAGAAGCTTTAAATGATGCAGTCCACAACTAGACAGACAGACACAAACACAGATATGTACACATAGACACGCATCGACATGTACATGCATATATACATACATACATGTGTGCGTGGAGAGATAAAATGCTACAGGTATAGCTTTCACAATAAAGCTAAATTCTACAACTGAGAACTTCTCTCTATATGAAAAAAATGAAGGGTGTGAGGGTAATAGAAATAGCTCTGTCCATTTCTATCCTTCAAAAAAAAGTTTTAAATTAATTGCATTTACATTGATTTTTAAAATTCCACCAATAAAAAATCATGTAGATGATGATATAAGGGCAAACTAATATTTTTTCTTTATAAGGGATTGTTAACAAAAGTAAGTCATAACAGTGCAAAATGTTGGAATGATTCCTTCAAGTCATAGTATTTTGCATGCAATTTAATCAATGGAAGGAAAAATTACCTCTCAGCCAAACAGTCTTTTATTGCAAAATAGATTTTCCTGTTTAAAATCAAAAGGCTTTACTGCCAGCAACTTGGTAGACCAAGTAATAATCACATGTGTCAAAGCAAAAAAAAAAAAAAACAAAACAACTAAATTCTCCCATCATAGTACAAGAAGAACACATTCTGGTTTATTTTGCTTTAGATTTAAAATAAAACAGCTGATATCGAGAGAAAAAACAAGAGGGTTCAGGAGAAAGTACAGGATAAGAAAATTCCTTTATAGAGGAGAGGCTTTTCCAAAGGAAAATGGGTTTTTCCCTCTATTCTTTTCCATTTAATGTTTTAGTATTCAAGAAATTTCCCAGAAGCTTCAGGTCATAAGGAGAACTTGCCCACAGTACAACTGAGTACTTTCCCATCAAACAGAATCTTAATGAATCTAATTGTATCTTTAAAAGTGGTAAAAACCACAAGGAAGGTAAGACAAATGTCTTCCCTTGTATGACAAGAAATAGTTTTCAATTATTTATCCTTATCCCAATAGGAATTGGAAAACAAACAAACAAAAAGACATAAGAATTTTAACAGCCCGTTTTCTCAAAAAATCTAACGTGCTGAAAACACACACACACACACACACACAAAAGAGAAATCAGTGACTCTCAGAAAGCTCCAGGGCATAAATCCGTAATAAAGCCAATGTTCTCCACTAAGAAAATTAATATGCTGTTAACTCCAGTTGAATATATGCTGGGAAAATTAAAAACCAAAACCTAAAAAATGAAGCATGGAATTACCCTGACAAAATGCTAAGCCCACATTTCCTAACCACTTTTGGACATTCAGATGGAATTTAAAAGGGACTCAGCCTTCACCTATAGCAGAGGGAGGAAAGAAGAAAAGTGGCTTTAAGATGCTTGAGAAAAAGAAAGGCAAGATGGAGTGTGGCTTCCTTACAATTCCACAAATTCAGCCCAGCCATGGCAAGAAAGCAGGAAACAATGGCATGGTATCAAATGGTGGCTCTCTATTAATTTCTGACAGGGTAGGAGGAAACACCAATTTAAGCAAGCCACAGGAACATAGCTGCTAAGTCAAACCAAACACTTCACTCCAGCTAGGGGAACGGCTGACAACAATAATCTCTGTCGACTTCAAGAACCATTTTTACACCTTCTCAATATCCAAGTCCTTCTACAACACAGCCTAGGACGATAACCCTTACAGGGTGTTTCATAGTTCCAAGAAGAGTTGTGCCAGATAATCAAAGGCGGTGGAAGAGAAAAAAAACTGATGCTTCAGCTTTCTCTCTTAATTTTGATTTCCATTTGAGTAGAGTTACAATGTACAAAAGCTGCTACTACGGTTCTAGGTGTATAGCTATCTTTTATATATTTATATACTACATGTTCTCAATCTTTTTTAGAAGGGATTGGGCGGGGAACTGGTCAAAAGATTAAGGAAGAAGTACAGGCACGACTACTCTGTCCCCATTTGTGCCCAATTAAAGGCAAATATGGCTGTAATCAAATTCTCATCATCCCGTGCACCTACTGTATAACTTACAGAGAGTATTACTATAACATAATCTCCTTGTGACTATTCACAACCTATGACATAGCAGGTGGGGGTAGGAGGCGCGAGTCCAATCCTAGCTTTCAATAGTTGAAACCAAAAATCAGAAAGACCCACCAGGGGCTGACAGCTTCTTGGTCCTCCTCCCCACACCACTACTCCACTACTTCACTTCATCTCCTGCAGAGCTCTGGTCCTTGAGACAAAAATCATTCCCCTGAGGACCTTCAAGTGGTAGACAAAGCCAATAAGATATGCCCTTTATGAAACAACTGAGAGTGAACCCCTTTCCCCCAGATGTTCACAACCACATAATCTTTCTTCCAGCCAGATTCAAATCACAGATGAAAGCATAAGCATCAGAACCTCGGGAGAATGTGAACTTAGGTAGAGGGGGAAAAAAATCAACGATTTATCAAAGAAAATCTCACCATCAGCACACAAGCTTTAGTCACTGGGCTACAAGGATCCCAGTGTCAGGACAATGACAATAAAGAGAAGGCGGGCTTTTATGCACTCCCTTCCTGGGTGGATTTGGGTAGAAACAGTATTGAGAACTAAACGTCAGTGAGGATCTTTAAGCCAATATGGAGTAAGTATCTGTCCATCTCTCTCCTTCTCTCTCCGCCTACCCCTTCCCTTTCTCTAACTCTCCCTTCCTCCTTTCACCCCCAACTGTTTGTAGAAAGCACTATAAAAAAAAATTACTTAAAGGCTGAAAACCTGAAAACAAAAAGGTCTATTTTCGAATACTAAGAATTGTTCTGAGTAAGGACTTCTACGTTAAATGACATGTCTTACTTGCTTTTTAGTATCTATTAACCCCACCCCCAAATCCAGGAAGTTATTCAAATCCATTTAGCATCCAAGTTCATTTGTCCTTAATTGAAGCATTCCTAATCAAAAATTCTAATGCACTCTATATGCATTGTGAAAAAACTGCATAAACAAGTTTATCAAGTCAAGTAGCCTGTCAACATGAAATTTATTACACTCGTGGAAGAATAAAGCAAAGCAGGCTTCTCCATAAATGCCACAAATTCTTTCTGCACACACACAAAAAAAAATTCAACAATTCTTGTTAATATCATTGCAACAAATGAGTAACATTATCAAAATCTGGAAGAAAGAAGCTACATAGAAGTGAGTCAGAGATACTGTGCATCACACAAGTCTTGAATCCTAATGCTTTTAACGGTCCTTGTACTTAGTCTAAAAAGGGTAAAGAATATCACTGTCTACAGGACACAGATTCTTTCCATTGTCCACTTGTCAGAGACAGTGTGGTTCAGTGATTATGCCAAGCACTGATCTCACAGCTTCTGTTTCAAAATGTGGCTTTGTAATTGGCTCTCAAAAGTGATCATGGGCCATCACTTGACTTGCCCTGGCTTCTGTTAACACTTCCATCCGAAGAGAATGGCAGAAGGCAGTACTGATCAGAGGTCTATAAAGCAAGCATTCCTTGTCCTTCTATGAGAACAACGCCAGGACAGCCAACTAAATTCAGCTGAAAGGCAGACACAATATCTATCAAATAAAATCTGTAATAAATCCTGAGGCCCATATTCACCAAGATAAAAAAAAAAAAAAAAAAACACGAGAGCACAAGAGACAAAAAGATTTTTTTTCATGTCGTTCATTCAGTTTCATCAAACAGTAGATAACGAAATGATAGCTATTTCCTACACTTGGGGTTATTTAAACTGACCTTTTTTTCTCAATACTCCTATGATAACCTTTATCCAATGTTCAAAGTTTGCAATGTTAATGTAAGGACCGAAATAATCTATTTTTTTTTAGGATTTCTGAGTTGAGGATTAAAGCAGCTTCCTAAAGAGCATCCAGGCATCATTAAGAAGAATTCAGGCCAAAAATTCAGCACTTCAGTGTTGATTTATGTTAATGATGTGATTGCTACATATTTCTAAATAAATAGAAATGTTAAGAGGCTTTTCTATTGGGGAGGGAGGCGGACTTCAATTCCACTAGTTCAGTTTAAGACCACCAGTGTGGTCTTTGGTGAGGGCCCTGATTTCTAAAGCACACAGTTGTAAACAGCAACTGGTTGAAGACCTAATTAGCATTAAACAGGCCCCAGGAATGAACAGCAAGATGACAAGGGTCACTTAACTAAAGAAGAGGTCAAGCTATCCCATTCCCACAGGACAATGCCCAGAGTACCCATGCAAATTAGGGAAGCAGCCCTGCCATGTACGGGATGAGCAGCCACAAACCCCATAATCTTCCCTTCACTTTCCTCCATTAAAACAAAATGGGAAAAGAAAGGAAAGAAAACCAAATGGGGCACTTCTCCAGTGAAACATGCATGATATGTAATTAGTAATTACTTCTGTCCTGGAGAAACAACAAATAAAAGGCAGCTAAGACATCACAATAGCGACCAGAAGAATTACCGTACACAATTAGGATCTGTGTTAAGACGAGCGGTGGTTTTCTCCAACATCCCAGTATTCCCACCACAAAGAGGAAATCTATGCAACCAAATGCCAAATTGTTGATTTTTTTCCTATCAAAAAATAGTAAAGAGCAAACCCCACAAACATACTCTCTTCAAATGTCACAAAGAATACCTTTCTTCTATGTACGCTCAGGCTGCTGGTTTTCCATTCTCCTACAATAAAAACTCATTCCAAAATATAGGAAGATTAAGGGAAGAAATTTCATGTACTGAAGTTTGAGAGCTATAGTTCCAGCATTTTAAACTCTATTAACTTTGATCTGATCATCAACCATAATCCCCTGACTGTTTTGATTTGGGGGGTATTTTTTTTTAATCCTGCTTTTGTTCATAGCCAACTTGGAAAGTTTCAGCTACTCTGAATGATAATAGACTTTACATCAGCTATCAAGTTATTTAAGGTCAGGAAATATTTAGAATTGCAAAGGCAAAATTTCTCCAAGATAAGTCAAAAAAGAAATAGTCGTTTAAAAAAAAAACTCAAAATAAAGCCTCACATTCATTATTCTAGTCCTACTTTCTAAAACAGAAAATCGTCTCTGTAACAAAAACAGATGAAAGACATAATCCTATGAAAAAACGCTTTCTCCAACTAGGCTGTGACTTAAAAACAAACGTGTTTGTAGCCAGAAAGTCCATTAAGTCTACTTAAAAATACAAAATCCCCCTAATGTGTTGAGAAATCAATAACATAAAAAGAAGATAAAACATCTTTTATTTAAAGACACGAGTACATTTTGTGTCCAAGGCTTCCTTTAAGATTTATTTCTGAGGATACAAATACTTTTTTTCCATAAAACCAAGTATGACAGTGCCAATTTCTCATAGGCTGAACACATTGGAGGAGGGGGGCATTATATCTAAGAGACATTTTAAAAGCATATTTCCAAATCATTCTTGGTCATTTTATTTGACTCACAGAGAGTATGCAAACTAATTTTGTGAACTTCTCTTATACAGTGCTACATATGCTTTTTATATCGAGATCTTCCTCTCCTTACATGGGGTTACATCCAGATAAAAGCACTATATATTGAAAATATCATAATATCAGAAATGTATTTAATATACCTAATCTAACATACATGCTCAGAAAGCCTTTGTTAGCCGATAGTTAAATAAAATCATCTAAAACACACTCTAATTTATAATAACATTAAAAAATATCTCAAACACAAATGGGATACAAAATGATGGGATACAAAAGACACAAAGCACAAAATGGAAAACACTGTGGAGTGTGGTTTGTTATCCTCATGATTGCCTGGTTGACTGTGAGTGGTGCCTCAATGAAAGCGGATCATACCATTCATCACTAGCCCAGAACGGATCAATATCAAAATCTGAATAATGATTTCTACTGAAATGAACTACTTTCACACCATCATAAAGTCAAAAAATCTCCAGTCAAGGCATGGTGAATTAAACTCAGTGTTTCAACTTCTAGGTATCAATATGATACAAAGAATTGACATCAAGTATTCAGCCAGATCTGCAAGATAAACACTCAACAAGAGAGGTGGTAACTGTGAAATAGCAACAAAGAGCCTGATATTCTAGGGAAATTATCTCAAAGCCATCGATTTTCTTTGTCACAAAATGGAAAAAAAACAAAGTATTGCTGTTCTTAGAAACTGCAGAAAATTATTTTTCTTAGATTTTAGAATGGCCAGTTAAATTCATTTGATTAATGAAAATAAGGACACTATTCTTATTTCACTGTAGATAATCAGAGACAGTCAAACAGGCAGCAGTCTTACATTAAATTCTTAAAGGTTTAAAAAGCAGATATTGGCAAAGAGTTTATATTGTGCTTGTTCAATGCATTAACACTCAATCTTACAGTGGGTGTGGATGTGCTAAAAGGCAAACAGAAAAGACTGAGAGCACATCATTAGTAAATAAAATCTTTCTTGTAATTAAATATTTACAAATAAATGGTACAGAACGGAACCTACAAAAAACACCCACATTTAAAGGAACAATTTCTTCTCCTGGAGCCAAAATCTAATCGATGAGACTCCACTAATGATAGACTGTAACATCCAAACTAAGAATGCAGTTATTTTGTTTGCTATTACATTTTTACTACCTCCCATCACAGTTCAACCTATAATGGACTTTCTGAATGACAGAAAAATCATAAGATGATCCTTGTAGATTTTATAATGTACAACTGTACATTAAGTTTCTAAGTTATAATAGATGTGAGTTACATCTGAAAGGTTTTATCACATGACACGTTCTTGTTTGCTATATTCTGTGAATGATGACATTAGGATAATCTATTTAATAGAACCTATTTGAGATGCCCTGACTAACTTCTTTAATATATCTCTGCCCGTCAACCTGGCTACCTTAAGTCCATCAGCATTTGGTCCTTACTGGCATTTCCCAGCTTCAGCTCCCATCACAACCAGCCTCATCATCTCATTCAACTTGGCAGCCATTTCAAATTCCTACTGTTTTCTCCCCTCCCATGATCTTTGGGTATGTTGCCTTTGCTCACGGTTTCCTCTCAATCTAGAATGGCCCTCTCAGTCACAGTTTTTACCCTGAGAGTAGAAAGTGTCAGAATATGCAAAAATTCTTAACCAAACGACCACCACAATAAAAATATTTAATTTAATACATAGCAAGCCCTATTCAATCTTCTTTACAAGGAGGAAGCTGAAGATGAAAGAAGACTGCACAGGGCTGGAATGTTCAAAATGTGCCCATCATAGCACTATTCAAGCTGGCAGATAATGAAACAATACAAAATACTGTCTCTGCTCTTAGGCTGTGTATATTATTATTGGTGTGGTAATGTCATTGTACACAAAATAATTAGTAAATACTAACAAAATTTACCCCTGAGGGAGGAAAAAAAAATGACTTAACAACAGTATTCATATAAGTAATGTTCGTATGCTACCAATACATTTATTATACCTGGGTAAAAATAGTGATGTATATTAAACCCACAACACTAAAAAAGAAAGTCACAAGGTTCTACAACTCTATCTAATGATGGATCTGAAGCATGATTCTAGGGATCTTACTATAACCAATTATCACTTTGTTTTCTATTACCTGTTACAACTTCCATAGATAGAGAAGACAGATGAAAGGGGACTTAGATAGAAGTGTGTAAACATCGGAAGGATTGCATAGGTGGAAAGAGAGATACTAGCTCAAGTCATGATGAAAAGTAATGGAAATAGTAAGGGCATCAGTAATTTGAGAGTCAGTGAAGAGAATGATCTGAGCAAAAAATTTCAGCTGGGAGTGGAAGATGAAGCCAGAATACAGAGATGCAAAGTTGAGAATAGGCACTGGGAATGAGATAGTACATATCGTAAAAGTTTGCAACTGGCAGTTTATGCACAAGGCAACATCAGTTTTAAAGAATTTAAAAAGAACATTTTAAATAACACTTTCCAGAATGTTTTATTGGGAAACCCTCACTAGGATTCTATATAAGTTTACCAGTTTTGCAATGAAACTTGGCCACATAAAAGAGGAACATTCTATATCCTCAGTGGCTACAAAACAAAAACATAAATGCATTCTTAGTAAAACCATAATAAGAAAAGAGGAGATCATTCTTAGGAGATTTCAGTTGGGTCCCTTTGTTTCACTGTTGTACTATATCAATAGAAATGTTTCAAAGAGAAATAGCGATTCAACCTACCTCAATAATCAACTAGGTCCTATACTGATTATTAGTAGCAGGAGAATCATAAGAGCTCCTTTACCCAAGAGAACCTAAGTTTACAGGTGTTGTTGGCTGTGTCATTAATTACGCACCCTTTCACTTTCAAAGGGCTTCAGGCAATATGTGAAGAAATCACCCTCGTTATCACATACAACAGATAGCAATGCCAAGGGCATGACCACAGCTTTCATGTTATGCAACCCCAGCAACACAATTCACACTGAGATCTGTGAAATGACAAACCCTCCAACTGCCCCCAAACTTCCACCCTGCACACACCCCCACAAAGTTATGTGACCCAGAGGAACAGGGGACCATGTTGATCCAAGTATGTTAGCTGGATTCTACTTCGTGGCAGCTTAAGGTACTTTAAAAAACTTGTTTAACAAGACATACATTCATTCAGCAGATTTTAATGTTCAAACACAGCAAGAAATGAACAGAAATAAAATGTGCTGGTGCCCCCAAACCCAACACACACCCAGGGTGGAAATAAGATGCTTGCTATTGCCCCTTGGGGCTGCTGTACAGCCCCACATCATCCAACAAAGCCCAAGAACCACTAGGAAAGATGAATGCAGGCCCTTTCTTCTCTTTGCTGCAGGCTATGCTGTGTTTAGAGCTGGCATGTTAAAAAAAAAAAAAATCTAAACATAAAATAGGTATTATCATAAATTTACATGAAAAAACAGCATTCCTACACACACTGGCTAATAGTGATATTTATCTACTTAATACCAGAAATTCAGTGAGATACTCTGTCCATGCACATACTAAATTTTCTTGGTGAACCCAGAAATTTAAGTGCACACACAGATAATCCATTTCCAGTTTTTTTTAAACTATATTTCCTCTTAAAAGTACATAATCTTCTCAAAAAAAAAAAAGAAAATCTGCCAAGTCTTCAACTAGAGACTAAAGAAACTGAAAGATTATAAATGTGTCAGAAAAAATCAAACCAACCATTAAAGAAAAATGGGCTGAATTTTGTCTCCTTCCACGAGACAGACTTGGTACATTTGCATTCCCTACCACAGTGCTATTGAAACTGGAAGAAATATGAACATCATTATATATCACAGGCTTTTATTGCTACAAGAGACTGAGGCTGGCCTCAAGCAGAACATTTTTATTCTCCAGCAAAAATATTTTTCTTTTTGAGATTGTGCAAAATTTCAGGGACCATTATTAGTTACCTAGAACTTCATGTACTTCAAGATCTTAAAATCACTGTAATTACTTCACAGGCTTCTTTCCTAATGGTCCTTCATTGTGCCTCTCCCATACTGGCCCTCAGAGGCCCTACCCCTGGTTTCTGAGTATGGGAATCCTGTTTCTGTCTATTTCACACACACCCTAAAAAACAGGCTGCCCCTCTCTTAATATCTTCCTTGTGGTTAAATTAGATTTTTAATTATTAGCAAAGTAAAACCCTATTTACTTTTGGCATTTTGGTGTGTTAGTCATGCCATTGGCAAGCTTTATAATTTATTTGTAAACTGCATGGGAATCAAGTATTTGGCTCATGGCAGAAGCAGCTTGTTTCCTGATATCCTTTTTCCCCTTGTTCGTTTGGAGAACAGTTTAGGTTCAGAACGTGAACACTCAAGATTAGTCCTCAGGTTCCCTGGTAGTTACTTGTGGCTATGTCATCAAATTCTGGCCTACAGGATCCAGAAAAACTGATGACAATGTCTAGGTCCTGATCTTACAGGAAAGGAGGTGCCATTCACATCCTTCTCCCCAAGCCCTCAGCATGGAGAGTGCTGTCATCTGAGACAGGGGCTGGGAGTTCAGGCTGGAGAGTAGCCTGAAGAGCTCCATCAACCCGAGTCAGCGATTTTAACAGGAGCGAATAATTAACTTGTATCACATGGAGGCCATTATCACCTAGCATTTTTTAAGAGGTAGCATCAACTTATAAACTAATGAATATGTTCTTCCTTTTGTCGTTCATCTCTTAAATTAAATAATAGTGGATTAAAATATCCTGAAAGAGGTGTTCTTCATAATCACTGTCAAGGCACTATCAATTCATAATCACTGTCAATGCACTATCAATTCCAAAAGGACCAAAGCTTATATTTAAGAAATATATTTACATAGGTTATGCCAAGACAAGGGTTGTTCTTTTCAGTAGAAGTCTCACCTCTGAAATTGCCAGTTTTTCTTGTTTACAAAAAATGATAAAAAAAAAATTTCCACAGAGACCACTCTCGGGCTCAAGCAATAATGTCCTGGCTAAAGAAATATCCCTCCTTATTCTGCTGTGGATAAATTACACGCAGGGTGCATTTCCTTTATTCCTCAGAACATAAACCACTACCTAGGTAATTCCAACTGTCCAAACAATATTAATTATTTATTACAAATCAACATATTTTATCACAAACTACAATACAATCAAAAGAACATAAGGTTGAGTAATAACAAATCACTGTCAAGGGTTTCACTGTATATAATTTGAAAAGAGACTCTAAAACTGCCAAAAAGACATAGAAGCTGGTAGTCCCTAGTGACAACCATATAACTAACTCAGAATAACTGAGGAAAAGGTAGTAGAAAGTTTAGAAGCAGGAAAGCAACAGACATAACCTTTTCAATGGGGCTCAATTTTCCCATCGAAAAAAATTGGCTTATAAATTATATGAAGGAAAACTGCAAACTACACATACATCAGAAATACGAAGTCACATTTTGTTAAGGTTCACACTTCCTCAGATGCACATCGCCACATGCACCCACCCGAGAGCACCTGCATCACTTCACATCAGTGGACCCCACCTCACTTTGCTCACACCCCATCATCACACCCTCTAACAGTTTCAGTTCTGGAGTCATTTCTGTATTTTGTTTCCAAGCCACATTTTAAAACAAACAAAAGCCATTTTCTTTCAAATCTTTGTCAATACAGAAATAGAAGAAATATTCTGAAATAATTAGTATCTTTCTATTCTTCTATCCCTTTAAGAGATATTTTTACCTACCCTGACAAGCTTTCTAGTTCATAACAACTAAATAATTCCACAGATCATTAACTAAAATCATCACTCAGTATTGAATATGAATGCCTACAGTTGTAAAATTCTAGACTTTCTTGGGAAATTCACATGATCTGACTGAAGTTTTAATTTCAGGGAAAATAGTTATGGGGAGGGGAGAGAAATTAAATAAGGACTACTAGGGATACTCTAAGTTAGCTAACTTAAACAGAATTCAAACTTTATCTCCCATAATGATTCAAGCTGTTATCACCAGACTGCTCTGTAATGATGGATATGTCCACTGGACATCTGCTAGTCAGGAGAGTTTACTGAGTTCTGGAAATGACTAGAGCAAATAAGGTCTGAACTCCTTATTTTAATTTTACTTATTTATTAAATATTTATCTATTTATGCATACAGAACTAGGGTATAGGCCAGAGGTGCAGGGGCAGTGAGAGGATTCACCAGAGACAGAGTGGGGAGAAGAACAGGCAGATCAATGAAGTACACTGCTGAGGGGAGCAGTGGGCTGGTCAGGAGAGGTCTGCCGCGCCATGTGGGTCATCTCCCCTGTTGGGTATTGAGCTCATGAAGTGGCTGCAGCTAGCTTTGTAGTACTGTGCTTTAATCTGTTGAGCCCCTTATTTAAATTTTAATTGTCACACATAGCTAGAGGTAAGGCAGTCATGTTACATAATAAAGTCCCAGAGAATGCTCCACTTCCACCACCTTTTCAGGTTTCCCTCATCTGCTTTCTCCTCTGTGTAACATTCGAGACCCTACTGCCTTGAAGGCAGACCTCTTTCCTCTCGCATGCCACAGTAATCAAAATACAAATAGAGAAATTGTGATTGGACTAACACATAAGACAAGAATTGAGTTTGATCAAAATTACACATACAAATCCTTTATAAAGTAGACCAGTAATTTTTAAGACAAGTCTAACCAGTTTTCTCTTCTGGGAAACAAATTCCAATTTGTTCCATTCAATACCAAATGCAGTGGTAGATTTGCACTTAAGATCATGATATAATAAAACTTCACATTTAAAAATGCAACTAAGTAAAATGCTTCCCATCTAAACAGCAAAAGAAAGAAAAGGCATAAGGTAAAATGATACTAAAAATGAGAATAGAAGATCCCCTGGCTCCATATCACACTTATTCTGGCACTAACATCACAGACACAGAACAGACATAAAATATGCTCAAGCACAGATTTCTCAATTACCTTTCTTCTCAGCTACTTCCTTCCTTCAGCCTCCTTCCTCCTTCTGCTTTTGATTCCTACATATTCAATTTATGAGAAATGAACATAGGTACGTTGGAATGTTACTGAAATACCACTTATCACTATCGACTGTCCATTAGCTATTTACACATAACCTCTGTCCTGGCCAATTATGTATCTGTGTCTTGTCCATATGTCAATATAATTTGTATAGTTGTCAAACACAGGAGCATTACATTTAAGCTACACCATTATCTTTTCTTATTTATAACATTAAGGGTGAACTTGAAAGCAAGAATACCAAACTTAGTAGCCAAGCAGTGTCTAAAGAGAAAGAAGGGTGGCTTGTCTAATGTGTGAGAACCATCACCCAGTTCCTGCTGATAATGCCACATGGCTACTTAAGGCCACGGCTGCTGCTGCCAACTCTTTGAAAGCTTTCAAAGACAACCAGAAACTGAGGTGTTTTCTCTGCAATCCAATTTATAAGTGTTTAACTTATTCAGTTAAAAGGCACCCTCACACAAAGAAAGACACTGAATGTATCAAACAAATGTCTCCTGGCAAGGCCATGGATTTCTGATGTCTGCCCTCAAGGCAAATTCACTTTCTTGCATTCTATAGCTTTATGCTGTTCACCCAGCCAGGAATACTTAATTGAACAAATACAGGAGTTGGTTGCTCTGGGGCAACTTATGTTCTGATTTGGAAGACAAAGGATAAACAAGAAAACAAATTAATAAGGGAACTTTAAATAATCAAAAAGGTTACTTATAAAGTCCACAGAGTGTTTAAAGACTAAAGGCGATCATTCAGATTAAATGCTAGGGACAAATCAATCTTCCCCTTTGCTTTCCTTACACAGTGAACATTACCTCCTATGAAGGTTTGGGGCCATTATTTTAAAAGTCAGAGCATAGATTTATTTAACTTGCTTTGAGAACTAATACACCCTCTTAAATACACTGGATGACTGAATAATGTTACTAAACCCTCAAATAAAAATCCTGTTGAACTAAAAGAGCACCCAGTTCTTAGAAATGTCTGTAATAAAGTAAAGCATACATAAAATTATGAAATGGTTAAGTCTTGAGATACTTTTAAAAACAATGGGCCAAGAGGTATTAGAAGCAAATCAATTCATCAAATGCATATGTTTAAGAAATTTAATGGCCCAACCATTCACTAAAGTAATATTATATTAAATGGGATACTAAATTTCAGAGACTGGGGGGTTTATTATTTCCTAGGCAAACTCAAGTAAAAGTCACAATTTGACTAGCAGTTATGTATTTTACTATGGGTATAACAATAAATTACTCAAAGATACTTAAATTCTAATGTGATTCACAACCACACACAAAATTCATGTCTAGCAGTAGAATTTTATACCCATCATGAAATATATAATTTTCAATAAAAAGTCAGAATAGGGATAGCTTGCTTCTTCAGATTTTAGAAAACAATATTAAAAGAAAACAAAATAGCCGGACATGAAAAATAAGTGATGTTCTATCATTTCTGACTTTGACACTACAGGGAAGTGGATGGCTTGAAAATATGCAACTTCTAGGTCATGATCATTAATTGTTGAGTAGTTGTCTGTCATGAACCTCTCTGCTTCACACTAGTGAAATGAAGACTGCCAAACTACTGACTGAGTTCCTTGCTCCTCCTGAGAAAAGGAGAGTGGTTGGACCTGTGAGCTGAGGAGGGAGCCGGGAGCAGTCCTTCTTGGCACTTTCTGGCATCTATCTGGTGTACTCAACAGGCCACACAGTGGCAAAGCATCCTCTATCACTGGAACACAAAGTCTTACTGCCCACACAACGTGTAGCTGGTTATGGAGACACTCCCAATGTCCTAATCTCTGCCACGTTCAAACTGCCATATTGGGATTGAAGGAGAATGCAATCTCTATCTGATTGCTCTATTCTCTTGTACTTGGTTAACCAGTTTGCTAGATAAAGCAAGCAAACAGACTCTAAGAACCTTAATGTGGGATGTAGAAAATCCCACATCAACACTACAGACTAAGGAAGGACTCCTATCAAGACGCCGGAAACTCTGAGGAATTTCTCCTGGATATATTACATGTGGAACGTAATTAAAAAGACATTAAGGGTCTAAAAAAAAAAGCAGCCACACCACCAGAAACCACCCAGTGTTTTAGGCAGTAAACAAAGGGTGTTTGGCAGCATTCCACTAACCATCACCATTTGCAGGGCTGAGAAGTGGAAGTGTAGACAGGTCATGGGAGATGAGGTACGCACTATTTAGCATAACTCTGAGCAGCTGTGCTAGAAGACCCACTATTCACACAGCTTCTACAATGTGCAGAAAAACAAGAGTCTAGGGCCTTTTCTTGCTATGAAAACACTGAAGCACCAGGAACTAGGCTGGACTCAGCCATAACGCATGCTGGCACTGAGCTCCAAGCAGAAACATAGATATTAATTATGAATTCTGGCACTACCAATACACTGAACCAAAAAGGGATGGAAAGCAGACACAAAATGCTCTCTCCTGATTTCACAGAGCTCCATCTTCCTTTTTCTCCCCTTAAACTTGTAGAACCTTCAAATATATTTTTTGTTTTGTTTTTTAATCAACCAAGTTCTGCGAGGAGAAGCCCCAGGATTATCCTACCAGGTTATGACATAAACTCTAGTTCTGGACAGAACATACCTCTCCACTCCTCCTCATCTGAAAAATCAGTCAACAGGCACGGGCGGGGTGGTGGTGAGGGGGGATTATACACTACAAATATTCACTATTGATAAGGAATTATTTCAGGAAAAAGTTCTTAAACTTATCTTAGTATTTTCAATACCCAACTTGAGGAAACATGACCTCTGTGGAATAAGAGATACCAGAGAACAGAGGATTTTGTACAGAGCACAGAGAACTAAATGAATAAAGACTACAGGTTAAAAGTAACTATAGATTTCCTTAAGAAAATAGTAAAAAAAAAAATGGTATTTCAATAGCAGAGTTTAAATTGTCATGAGAAATAATAATAAAAATAATAAAATTGTTAGACAACAAATTTCCTCTACCTCAAGGAAGAGACAAAAACCAGGTATAGATGGAAAAACTAGGTATGAAGTAGAAAGAACAGACAACAAGCTACAAAGGTAAAGCCAGAGGGGAAAGAACAAATGAAAAGAACATTCACTGGGAAAATACGGGCACAGATTGATGAAAATCCAAAGAAGTCAAACAAGGTAATAAATACTCGGTATCAGCAAAAGTTATCAAAAATTAACCAAAAGTCCAGACATCTTTTTTTTTTTAAAGATTTATTTATTTATTCATATAGAACAGGCCAGAGATGCGGAGGGTGAGAGGATTCACCAGAGACAGAGTGGGGAGCAGAACAGGCAGATGGACGAACAACACTGCTGAGGGGAGCAGCGGGCGGGTCAGGAGAGGTCTGCCTCCCCATGTGGATCTCCTCCAGGGCAGGCGGGAATCGAACTCATGTGGAAGTGGCTTAAGCTTCTTAATGCAGTGCTTTAACCCGCTGCACCACCAGGGAGGGCCCCCAGCCATCTTTTAAGTATAAGAATTCTAAAAGCATCGACAGAAAAATTTAAATCTACAAAGGAGGAAAATATCGGATTGGAGTCAAACTTTCCCAGAAGCCTAGAGTATAGTATTATAACTCAGGAATAATGTACACAATTTGTTCATTTATAACTGAAAACAGAAAGCAATTACAGAGATTCAAGGGGCTTTTCACATCTATATGTAAAGACAGTGTTCATACACATGCAGAGCCAATATAACAAAATAATTACCTAAGTGTTATTATAGAAAAGAATGAAAAGAACACAAGTAATATCTAAAGAAAAAAATATAAATGTATGAACACACAGAGAAACTATAATAATCTGCCAAGACGAAACAGAAGGGTGATACAGAAAGCAAAACTAAGAAAGTAAACACTGTTAGTTTTAATAGAGCATATAGATTTAATAGCTTAATGAAAAAAAGGAAATGTCTGTCTGTTCCTTTAAAAAGTTAAGGTAACTATTATTGGAACTATAAAGCATTCATTTCTCTCAGATAACATAAAAAGTAAATCCTGTCAGCAGCAACAAACTACATGGAAGAAGATATAAGTATCTCAATCAAGGTAAAACAGAGACTTACACTTCTATATTTAATTGTCTTAGAATAAAAAAAATAAAATACAAGTGAACACACATATCTGTTTATCTGTTTATAACCTATTTCTTGTGAATGTGGGAAGTGGGTGAAGGGAGAAAAAGGAGGGACAGATACACACAATATATTTCACTGGACAATATACAATATATTTCACTGGACAAATGAAAATACTGTGGCAATAATGTCACATAAAGCATCTGAGCATTATTAAATCCTTGAAATTGTTGGTACCCCAAATTATAAATAAAAACTGCAAATTAGAGAGTCCCTGCAGCTAAAAAAAAAAAAATGAAAGTACATAGTAAAATAAGTGTAGAAAAACAGCATTAGGAAGTATTAAAAAATTATATAATTAGACAAAAGAAACATATCAATGAATATTGATATTCATTAATAAGTTTTACACTCTCTAAAACATACAACTCTCCCTGGGACTACTTTTAAAGTTAATTCTGTATTTTAACAAAAAGCAATTCAGCTCATTTTAAAAAGGAAGACTGACATATCACAAAAAAATAGTTGATAACTTGAACATTTTCTTATTAAATAATAAATTAGGACCTCCTTAATGGCTCAGGGTTCGTCTCAGAGATATACCTATGAAGGCTATGTGGGTCACCTCTGGGGCTGGGGATCAAACTCATGCTGAAGTGGCTTTAGCTTCTTAGAGCTGTGCTTTAATCCGCTGCGCCACCAGGGAGGGCCTCATTCAATAAATAGTTACTAAAACTTAGTCTGTGTGAGACAGTATGTCAGTTGTTCTTAGCTTTTCTCCTTCACACCAGAAAATTTGCTGCCTAAAAATAGATATTAGTTATTAATTATGTTTACAGTTTTCTCATCCCAGTCATATCAATTGGAGCCAAGAAGTAATTGTAAAAACCAGGAATGAAAGGACGAAAAATCTTACTTAAAAAAAAAAAATCAAAAAAGGGATTGATCATCAAACTAGATTTTTAATTTCAAACGCTTCACAATTTCAAGAATTCGGTGGGTCTCAACATTATTTAGTTCAGCTCACACCCCAGGAGGATTCTTTGGAGTGATAATGACTTTGGATGCATCTGAGCAGGGTATGATAAAGCAGAACAGCTTCAGATCCTAATCCAGGCTAGCCTAGAACTTTGCAACAGCTTTAGAGTTAAAACAAGTATTACTTCTTTGAATCATAAAGACTTGTAAGTTTTGGTGTCTGGGATGCTGTTGCTGAAAAAGCTCTAGCCTTCTACCTATTTACATCACAAAGCAGAGTACATTTCTGATTTTAGCTGGTCTCCACCTTCTCCCTTCATGCAGCAAACTTTCCACTCTGAGTTTTCATAATATCCTAACAAATGTGTACTCTTATCTGTAACTATGTTCTTCCATTCCTGGGAAGAATCCCAAAGAACTAAGTAAGTTACTGTGTCTCTCCCAGTTTCCTGTTTTTTTTATCAACAGAATGTCAAAAGAAAGACAGTGTTCACTCGGTGCTTTCCCCAGAGATGACTCTTCCTAAGACCGGAAGCATGAACAAATATCTTCCCATTGACTGATCACTGGCTAGATTGTTTGACTTAGTTCCTGCACATCATTTCCTTCTTCTTAAAGGAGCCACAATCATCAGCAAATAGATTCTGTTGCTCTCTGCCCTCTGACAGTTAGACTTTTTTTTTTTTTACCTACTTACTTCTTATCAAGGTAATTGTAAAAGTAGTCTGAGGAAAGTGTTAAATACGGCAGAGTTCCTGAATATTCAGATCACTCTCTCCCAGATCACCAATAATGCTGTTTGCATTATCGTGATACAGGCACACTTCCAAGATATTGAGGATGAGCCCTCCACCATTGCAATACATGAGAGAATAGCACAATAAAGTGAGTCATATTTTTTTTTGGTTTCACAGTGCTATAAAAGTCATGTTTATACTGTAGTCTATGAGGTATGCAATAGCATTATGTCTATAAAAACAATGTACATACCTAAATTTAAAAAATCCTTTATTGCTGAAAATGTTAACCATCATCTGAACCTTGGTTGTAATCTTTTTGCTGTTGTAAAAACCACAGGATCTGTCTAATGCAATAAAGAAAAACACAATAAAAAATGTCTGCATGTACTAACTATTCTTCTAGCCTCGCAGCTGGAAAATTCTGAACGCTTTGTTGATTGCCTTGTCTTCATCCCTATGTTCCACCTCTCAAGTCTTATCAAAGAAAATAATGCCCTAATTAACGAGAAGGGAAAAAAAGGTTAAATGAGCACAGCATTCTCAGAGAAGTTTTTAGAGGTAAGGCTAATGTTATATGGAGAGAACCAGGGTACTTCCGGAAAAAGCATTTAATCAGCTCTGCAGTAACACTGTACAGGGGTATGTGGGAATGAGGAGTGAGGTAAATAGGAGAGAGAGAATATGCTCAGCCATGCGGCAGAAAGCTGGTACCTGCATAGAGAGAAGCAGCAATCAATGAACATTTCCCAAAGCAGTGATATCTGTGGGACTTTTAAAGGCGGAGGTCTATAAGGGTCCATTTTACATGGCTGCTATGTTGCACTGCAAGCCCCTTGCTTACATCAAACCTTCATTAAAGTCTGGGTACACAGTTCTAACATCAGTGAGTCTCTGGGAAATAAAGAGGTTACTTCAGGCAAGCAGGGTCCCAGGGAGTAGAAAAGAGATACCACAAGCAGGAGACACAATGCGTGTAACAGTTTCAGACCTCAACACAAGTAGAAATTTAGCAGTGTCTGCAGCAGTTTTACTGGGAGAGTTAAGAGCCCCTACAGATACTAAGGTCAAGCGGAATTCCACCACACGTGGGACAGGAATCCAAGCTAATATGTAGTTGAACCTTTGCAGATTGGTTGGTCACGACTTGGGTTACATGTCTCTCCCAGATGATCCATCTCCATGCCAGTCAGCATCACATCACACTTGTCCCAACACTCCTGGGTCTGCAGTATCTCCTCCATGATCAGACTCATGAATTAGAATAACAAACCATTAGCCATTCGCAAGCATAATGACATGCCAGGCAGACAGATAAGCACTCTCTTCAGGACCTCCTTTAACATTTATTACAATGAGAAGGAGACTGCTTTTGTCAGAGAATAGAAAAAGGGGACTCACAGAAGTCAACAAACTTGGACTCGATCACAAGATTAATGAGAGGCAAAGAAAATAAACCTGGATGTGAAAGGAACAAAAGCCTGAGACAAACACTGTCCAGTGTCACCGGGATACATCCTCAAACTAAGGCCTCTTTCCGGAGGCCCTGAATGAATTCTTAGTTTCTCATTGAAGACCCTCCAATGAAACCTTAAATGCAATATGAATTAGCTCAGTAAGAACTAATTTTGGTGTATGACTCAATATTCTCCTAAAAACTAACAAAATATAGTCATTAAATGAGGATATGTATTTGTCTAGTTTTATACATGCTCTGTAAATAGGAAGAATTGCCAAA
Source organism: Condylura cristata (assembly GCF_000260355.1). Lineage (NCBI taxonomy): Eukaryota > Metazoa > Chordata > Mammalia > Eulipotyphla > Talpidae > Condylura > Condylura cristata. The sequence goes on from NW_004567105.1 coordinate 23,255,690, forward strand.
TGCCTACCAGAAATCTTGCTAGGAAGATGCCAAAATTATGTGTGTAAAGATTTCACTCAAAAATGCTGGCTACATAGTTTAAAATTAAAACTTAGGGGGGAGGGCCCTCCCTGGTGGTGCAGCGGGTTAAAGCACAGCACTGAGAATCTAGAGCTACTTCCGCATGAGTTCGATCCCCGCCTGCCCCGGAGGTGACCCACATGGTGTGGCAGACCTCTCCTGACCCCGCTGCTCCCCTCAGCAGTGTACTTCGTTGATCTGCCTGTTCTGCTCCCCGCTCTGTCTCTGGTGAAGCCTCTCGCTGCCCCTCTGGCCTGTACCCCAGTTCTATATGCAGAAATAAATAAATCTTTAAAAAAAAAATTAGGGGGGAATCCAAATTATTTGGTATTCTTTTTTTTTAAAAAGATTTATTTATTTCTGCATATAGTACTGGGATACAAGCCGAAGTTGCAGGGGCGGTGAGAGGATTTACCAGAGACAGAGTGGGGGGGGGCAGATTGACAAAGTACACTGCTGAGGGGAGCAGTAGGAGAGATAGGAGAGGTCTGCAACACCATGTGGGTCACCTCGGGGGCCGGGGTAGAACACACAACAAAGTGGCCAGCTTCACAGTGCTGCACTTCAACCTGCTGCTCCACCAGGGAGAGCCTGGTTAATATTTTTTCTAATCCTCAGACCCAAATTTGGATAGAAGTCAACCTGTATAAATAGTATGGCCTGAATAATAAATAAGTGGGGAAGGGCAAATCAACAATAATACAGTAGCACCACCATTTCTCAGAAACTTGTTTTAAATGTACTTCTTTAAAAGTTTGTTACAGGCCCTCCCTGGTGGCGCAGCGGGTTAAAGCACAGCACTGAGAATCTAAAGCCGCTTCCTCATGAGTTCGATTCCCGCCTGCCCCGGAGGTGACCACATGGCGTGGCAGACCTCTCCTGACCCGCCCGCTGCTCCCCTCAGCAGTGTATTTCGTTGATCTGCCTGTTCTGCACTCCGCTCTGTCTCTGGTGAATTCTCTCACCCTCCACATCTCTGGCCTGTATCCCAGTTCTGAATGCACAAATAAAATCTTAAAAAAAAAAAAAAGTCTTTAAAAAAAAAAAAAAAAAGTTTGTTACAGAGGTAATAAGGGAGATGCAAATTAAAACCACAATGAGATACCACCTCACCCCAGTGAGAATGGCACATCTTCAAACAAATAGCCACAGCAAATGTTGGCGAGGATGTGGTGAAAAGGGAACTCTTCTGCACTGCTGGTGGGGATGCAAACTAGTACAACCACTATGGAAAGCTGTCTGGAGGTTCCTCAAGCTGCTAAACATGGAGCTTCCCTACGACCCAGCAATCCTACTCCTAGGTATCTATCCAAAAGACACAAAAACACTGATTGAAAAAGATACTTGTACCCCCATGTTTATTGCTGCTTTATTTACAATTGGAAAAACATGGAAGCAGCCCAAATGCCCGAAAGTAGATGACTGGATTAGAAAGATGTGGTACATATATACAATGGAATATTACTCAGCAACCAAAAAAGAGAAACACATGTCTTTTGCAGCAACTTGGATGGAGCTGGAAAAGATCATGCTAGATCATGCTAGCCAGAAAGAGAAAGAAAAATACCAGATGGTTTCACTCATAGCAGGAGTATAATGGACCAGGCGAGAAAATAACAAAAATAATGAACAATCATATACCAGAGACATTCTGTGGGGGCGGAGTGGGGAATGGGATCAAAAACGGGGGGGGGGGAAGGGAGGGAAATGCACGGGACTATGGTGGTGGCACAGGGGTGATTTGGTGATGGGAAACCCGCGGGGATTACAATCGAGATGGAAAAAAAAAAATGTGCAAAATGATGTAAAAATAAACTTTGTAATAAAAAAAAAAAGTTTGTTACAGAGGTACCCCCAAAATCCATTAAAATAAGATGCTGTGCTTAGCTCAGAGGAGTGCAAAATGTTTAAACATGCTCACATTTGTCCAAATCACTTTATATTTAAACTTCCAGGCCTGTAAGCCACAGGTGTTAATTCATCCAAGCATTAACTGCAGTGGTAATTTACAATTTATTTACATTTTACAAATAAGGTTTGGGGCTATCATTTATAAGAGGGCATATTTGTTACCAAAGCTTTTTAAAATGTTGATTATTAAAACTTCCTCAATTTCCAGTCTTCAAAGTGTAAGATTTAAAAATTATTACTATAAAGTGTATAATATATCATCATATGTAGATGTAGATAGTACATATATCTAGTACTTACTGGAATTTTGCCAATAGTTCAGCCAAAACTCAGTGCTGGTAAATAAATTGCATCAGATAGCTAGTGGCACACAGAAACAAGACCTTAAATTTGCAGAATATCTTCTTCACATAAAAACACTTTTTTATCATTCTTGGGGATTTTCCATAAAAAGCCAAGGAAGAATTCAAGATTTACAATTAGAATCTTATCTCTTTTTTATGATAACTTAGAAACAAGTCATTTGAAGGGGGAAATGTTACTTTAAATTCCTGGGATAACTTCTTTGTCGTTTTATATAACAAAATGAAAGCAAGTTTAGGTATGAAGCAGAGTTCAAGGTATTCTTTTAAAAAGGTCTTGTCATAAATACTAGGGTACAGAGACATTCTCTTGATATGAATGTCAAAAAATGTGACCTGGATTCACTTCCTATAATAGATTCTTCAAACAACAGCGATGGTAACAATAGCAGTAAACACTCAACGTGGCAACTGAAAAGAATTTTCCCACATTCTATTTCACTTAACTGACTTACGTAGCCATGGAAGCAAATCTGACAACATCATCCCTATTTTATCAACGAAACCAAAGCTCAGAGGTTATAATTACCAGATTGAGTGGTAGCATTGTACAGATCGCAATTCTGGACAATGAGACCAGGATTCTTCCCTTATCATTATACTTTTTCCTAGAGTCACCTTGTACAGTGATTTGCATTTCTCATATCAGGTTCATGTGAAACATTTAACAAATGGGAAGCTCTCTCTAAAGATGTCCATTAAATGACACGAAACTAACATAAATTACTTATGATTGATTCAGGACTTCTGTTATTGTTAAAACCTATTCTTGTTTGATGGATTAATACGCTTGGAGGTAAAGTTGCCATGTGAATGAAAATCTCCATATCTTTACTTTCAGATTAACAGTAGTAGAATTATAAATCAAACAGCTAATTTTCTATACTACACTTCTGAATGCTATCATGCATAATTTAATAAAATTATAATTCAAATTTAACATTCTGGATAATGCCTAGAGAAAAAATTGTACAAAGAATTTTTAAGTTAATGGCAGGATTTTTTTTCAAAGTTTAATACCAATATACTCATATCTGCAATATACAAAAATTCTTATGTATACATATTGATTCTTGGTATTTCAGTAATGTAAAAAAACCATATAGCAATATAAGTAACTAAGATAGAGCTACTTATCACAGGGTAATTTTTAGACATACTGAGTCTTAAGCAACTGATAAAAGACTTCACAGAATTCAGTATCATGTTTATGAAGCTTAAAATCAGACAAATATAAATGAGGAGCTACATACATATGATAAAATGATTTTACATAAGAAATAATAAATACAAAATTGTGGATGGCATAATTTCATACTAAAAGGAGAACTATGGGATTCAAAGCACTTAGATATTTTTATCATCTATTCTTTCATTTAAGTGATATTAAAAGTATATCTTCAAACTGATAGCAACGCCAATAGGTCTTCTCAGTGTAGTAAATTCTTAAAAAACACTTTCAATCAAAATAGTCAAGAACTTTAGTCTTCCCAAGAGTCTTGCCCTGTTTTTTTGTTATTTTCATCATACTCTTTTGAAGGGTCTCTCATTAATACATGGAGATAACTGCCCGATCTAATCCTGCCACACTTGTCTACCGGCTGATGTGTTTACTCTGGTCTTGATGAGCTTCCTCCAACAACTTCATGGAATCCTGTATCTTTTGCAAAGTTAGAAGATTTGACTTTGCATTTTTAAATGCACTTACCTATGGTTTTGATAATTTGATGCCAAATAGGATAATAATTCAATGCTGATAAGGTAAATAGAGGGGGGGTTGTGAAGAATCAATAATTTGACAAATCATCATTAATAATTTTTTTCCTGTTTTCAAAAGCAACAGCATAACTACAAGAATTGTGCAACAATAGTCTTAAACATTGACTCCATTTCTTCATCGACACAGAGCTGCAGAATATTCTCCATTGGAAACATTATTTAATAAACTACTGGCCCCTCAATGTTTTATGTGAAATTTATATGAAAAAAACTTGGTAAATTTATCCAAGTACCTCTACTCAAGTACTAATATTTGAGATGTTATTCATAAGCAAACTGAAATACAAAGAACTTATACAAATGAAGCTACATTTCTTTCAACTTGGAAACAAATGAACAAAATACATAAAGACCAGTAATGGAGCAATACTTTACAAAACATGCCCCAAAAATCACCAGAGAAGGCTCCTGTTTGCTTTCTAATAGAATTCCAGTAAATTAGTTAAACTGTAATCTCCTTAACTCTGTGGAAAATAGTCTGCAGCATTACAGCTAAATGAACTAAACTTAAGGCCATCTCCACATTGCAAACCATGCCAAAAATGAGAGTATTTGGGATAGGTCAAGTGTTTTCTTTTTATTCCTAGAAATCAGTTTTGATTTAGGAAAAGAACATGGAATAAAAAACATGAAACATTAAAGTACTTCTAAAATAGCAGTATTTTCACTACCATTACTAGCATACTGTTCCAATGTTCTACACAGAAAGAAAAAGGTGCTGGAGGCAGAAAGTTCGTACAGAGCCATTTGGGTGAATCCTCCTGTAGCAGTGTGATATTTGGATTGTTCGTTGCCCATCTGTGTGTACAGCTATTAGGGCCATCACATCCACTATGTGGTAGATTTCCTTCAAAAAATAAAAAAGGTAAGTGCCGCAAGGCCAAAGGAATAATGCTATTAAAATCTACAAATGCCTTCACATTCAATGGAGTTAGTGATTATTGCTAAGTAATTCCCCAAAGCCAAATCTCCCCAGGTTGTCTATCTGTTTGTTTTGTTTATATCAGATCACTGTTCAGGATACTATGTTGATGCTAATTATTCAAAAGCAGGAAGGAGGTCTGTATGCTCCTTTGTCCCATGCTGTGATCAAATCTGGAAGCAGTAATACCTGCCAAAGTTGCAAGGCCACATCAGGAAGGTAAATTCCTCATGCAGCTTTCCAGGGCAGGATGATTACTCCCAAGTACACTAACCTCTTCTTTTGTAAAGGAAAGGCAGGCTTTCCACTCAACTCTGAAACAGACAATAATAACCCAGCTATTCCACTAATCAAAGACTATCTGTTCCTGGCGGTCTTTCAGAGTCCTGATGTTCCTACATGGGAAAGTTGTAAGTCATCATAGATGGGAAGGGTACTGGAGAGCGTGAATTGTTAAATTTCAGTTTTATAATTCTGCATGTTTTCATTAGCAAATAATGAGACTACACTAAGCATTCAACCCAAGAAGTTAGAAAAACAAAACAAGACCCAAAGAAAACACTAGGCAACAGTAAAGCTATAACTAGATAGTTTTTACGCATAATTTTACTATGCAAAGAATAGATAACTCTATTCTTACCCAAAATCTTCCACAGAACTAAAAAAAAAAAAAAAAGAGGAAGAGAGGAAATATTCTCTGGACCCATTTTGTAAGTCACTGAACTTTATCCCTCAAACTGGCTGAATCTACCATCACTCACAAGCACAAATGTTAGTGTTCATGTTTTTCACTGTATTATTTACATTCATTAATTTACTTTTTTATTGTGGTTGAAAATATTTTTTAAGAAAAATTCAACAGATGACAAAAAACAAAAACCCTCAGTAGTCACACACCAAAAATTAGCTTTGAGGGTGAAGGTGAATCTGACACTAATGTTGACAAAATGGCATCAATCTGTTCTACTTCAGCTATCAGTGACAGAAACCCAACATACACTGGTTTACACAAAAAAGGAGAATTCATTGGCTCAAAACCGATGAACTATTTAGACCAGGCTGTCAGGGTTCTGAAGAATTTCTAGCTTGAGTTCTGCCTTCCTCTCAGGAATGATAGCTCCTGGCAACATTAGGCTATCTTGCTTACACTAGCCAAGAATTTCCAAGAGGGGAAAGCCTCCTTTCTAAGAATGCCAACAAAAATTTCAAGAATTGAGTCTTACTTGATCAATATTGGCTGTTGTGGGCAGAAGGTAGGTCCCTTCCCTGTTCATTACAGTAAGGGAGGGATTTGAGCAGCTCTTCTTCAACTACAGGGACTGAAAAGAGCCAGAGAGATTCCCAAAAGGAACTCCCTGTAAATAGAAAAAAAAGGAAAATGGTATCGAGATGAACAGACACCACAGTCTGTAACTATGTCATAACCTTAAAGAAAAATAAATAAATAAACAGTCATACTCAGCAGCTCAACTCACCTGCCCAACCCCTTCTCTGTAATAAGGTTCTCAGTAATCAGAATTTAAATTACATTTGCCTATAATACTAAAGAATTTTTCCCTCAAAGTGACTGCAAGTTGGAATGTTGGCAGGCACTCCAAATACAATAGTATACAGATGAACTTTGATTATAATCTCTATTTCGGGGGAGCTTTGATTTGTGAAAGCTGCTCACAAATAGTACTTGGAAAATAATTATGCCTCACAATGATACCTTTTTCTGAGCTTTTCCTGCTCATTTCCCCCATACTCAAACATGCCTGTTCACAAAGAGATGTGTGCCATGGTACTATACTTTGAGAAAATCAAATATAAGAAAACCCAATTTCCAGGCCACCGAAATCCCAGAGTAGGTTTTTACATTCCAAAATGACATAGTATTGCATGAACTGACTCAGCTGAAGTGCTTTTTAAGACCAAGTACCTCTGTACCAATCCAAATGTTTAATTTAAAAGTTTTGTTCTACACATGAATTAGCAGAGCACACCAATTACTCGTTCAAAGGGCTGTGAACCTCTTATAATATGAAGTTGCTAAGCCTAATGCTCCATAGGTTTTGGTTTTGATAATAGTTTTCTTAACTCAATGAATAAATCATTGGTAAGAAAAATCAATAACAGAGTATGTGTTTCTAGAAGTTACTAAGAATGGAGTATATTTTAAAACAATGTAATTACTTTTGATAATTAATATCTAAGAAATATCTTCATTTCTTGATCTCTCAACTTATTTCAGATAAACAAAAGGCAAGCTACTGGAAATTTGAGCAGATGACCTTCCTTTGGGATAGCTATTAGAGAAACAGGTGAACAACCAGGCATAAATCCCAAGCTTCTAGTGACATTTCCATTTGTCCCCTCAAAGATTTAATAATGTCCCCATGCCTAGTAAATATGACCTACTAACACTCCCTAGAGAATCCACTCAATGATGGTTCTTAAAATTAACCCCATGGGGTTTTTCTAATTAATATAGCATAACTTATTTTACCTGACTTCACTAAAATGGCCAACCCCTTTTATCACTGTAAGACACAAACTGCCTTTTGAAATCAATTAAATTTTGCATAAGAAACTAAAACGCATTGTAGAAGATCTTTGAAAATTTAAATAGCTTCACAAGTTAATCAATTAGGCATCCAGAGACTTTATTATGCCTTTGGCTATCTCAAAAGACAGATCAAAATTTTAGAACTTATATATAAAGGTTTCATATCTTCCTGAAAGAAATGAGCTTTGAAGTTTTGGTTTTTTTTATGAATTGTTGTCAATTAAGCAAACATTAATGAATAACTCTTTCCTAGTCAACTTTCTCTGCGAAAAGTACTAAACCAATCAATATATAAATACTTAACCAAGATGAAAAAGTAGTTGGTAATAAATCCTTGCTATAAAACACTGTATTTATTTTTAAAAATCAGTCCTCCACATAGTAATGTCATGCTTATATATGGACAGCCTTTGCCTTTATAAAAATTTCTTCATCCACTAATAAAAATTTTTTTAAAAACCTCCATTTCTATTCAACTCCCACATTGGTATGACATTAGCAAGACTGAAGCAATAATAAACTTTTTTTTAAGATTTATTTATTAATACATACAGAATTGGGGCACAGGCCAGAGGTACAGGGGCAGTGAGAGGATTCACAGGAGACAGAGTGGGGAGCAGAACAGACCAAGCACACTGCTGAGGGGAGCAGAGGGCAGGACAGGAGAGGTCTGCGGCGCCACGGGGATCACCTTGGGCGGGGATCAAACCCACACAGAAGTGACCATGTCCAGCTTCACAGTGCTGCGCTTTAACATGCTGCACCACCAGGCAGGGCCAGAAATAATAAACTTTATAGACTTTATGGGGAATAAGTTGGCTCCTGAGCGTCAAAGGGCAAGAGCGATGAGTAGAAGCAATGCAGCCTTTAGGTATATCTGGTCTGACTGCAAAGGTATATCTGGTCTGACTGCAAAGGTATATCTGGTCTGACTGCAGCTTCTTTCCTGGAAAAGAGAGGTCATGAGGTCGACCATCTGTCTCTATCTTGTTGGCTTAAGATGGTCATTCAAAAAGATGAGGAAAGATCCCAGAGAGAGAAACTTTATGGTAGCTGCCCTCAAGAACAGCAGGAATAGCTTATTGAGGTGACAACAGCCTGGTTACCTAATAATGTCATGACAGAAACATCTGAAGTGGTAGATTTCAGAGCTGTCTGTGCCACTTCTCATCATAAAATGTGCATGTTTATAATCCCAAATATTTTTCTAAAATCGCATTAGGAAACAGTGATAGTAGGAGATATCAATACATTTTAGAATTCAATATTTCAATTGTGTATAGTTTATGAAATAACAAACACTGCAAAGTTTTTAAAATTCTTTCAACTACTCCTTCTTTTAAAGGACTAAAAATTATTGAGTAGGTCACAGATGCTTTAGATCTTTATATATATGCCCTTACCTAATAATATATGCATGGGCATTCATATTTTCTCATAAATAGGCAATACACACCATTTTCTTTGATTTCTTCAGGATTAGATATATAGATTTTCCATAAAAGATGATTTATAATAAATTCAAAATAACTTCTAGACAGTTTCCAAAATAATCTTGTACTTATTTCAGAAACATAGGAGTAGAAATTTTGCTGCAGAGAATATCTAACTAATATTCTCCACTAATTTCTTAACAACAAAATCTCTCATTACACATAGGTAAAGATTTCAGCCTCTGAAGTTACACATGCCTGGATGCAAATTCCACTCCACCATTTGAATTTAGGCAAGATATTTAACAGCTCTTTGTTTAACAGGTTCCTCCACGAAAACTAGGAATTTGTGCACACAATAATTTATTTACTAAGCTCTTACAAATGTGATAGCTGCTGTCCTACGATTTTGCACGGAAGAAGACAATAAACAGGCGATCATTTCCCTCCAGAGCCTATGTATTAGTGGAGTGATATCTCAGAAGTCTGCCTGTGGAAGAATTAGGAAAATAATGTTCTTGTCTGGAACACAGATACACTCAACAGAGGAGAGCAAGAAAGTCACAGGATTGAACATTAGTATTATCTCACAGAATTGATGATAGCTATAATTATTCTATAAGATTGTTGTGAGAATTAAATGAGCTCATTGATACAGAGCACTTAGCTTTAGGTAGAAAAAAGAAAAAAGCTATAGGTATCAGGTATTATAAAATAAATAACATCATGATTATTTATGATAACTATAATCTCTGGGAGCTCAGTGGAGAAGGAAAATAAAGAATGACAATAAGAACTTCTCAGTCCCTTAAAAAATAATGAACTCCAAGCTGTCCCAGGTCACCGTTCAAAAACATGAGGAAAAGATGTCCCGGGTCATCTCTGCCTTTCATCTTAATCATGCACACCAGTTTCTAACAGAAGCCTGTCTGACTGGGTCAGCATTACAGAAACTATTTACATCAATCATTCTTTGTTTTAAAAATGATTTTATCTTTCAGAGCTCAAAGACATACAGCTTCAGAGGCACTTTCTAAGTTCAGTCAATAAAGGAAAGGGGGAAAAATTACAAATAAGTACATGGAATCACACAAACATCTAACCTGGCCCACTTCGTGTTTTTCAGTGAGAACTACAGCCTTTTTCATCTATAAGACCCACTTTAAAATTATTGTTTCCTATCTGTTAACACAATCTTAATCCTCTTTCTTGATGTACTCCCCTTGGTACTGTTTATATCTGCTCCAAGAGGCTGAACAAGTAGGCTGTAAGAGGTCAAGAGAATTGGAATACACCTGAATCAAAAGGGTACAGACTTTGGGTTCTTTGTGCTGAAACTGGGCATTAAGTCAGGAATTCAGTTACTACCACACAGACAAAAAATTACTGAATTTATAAGGTGAAGCTGTGACTCTACACTCAGCTTAGAGAGGTCAAGCAGTAGACTGTGACAGATTAAAAAAATAATAATAATAAAACTTGTCATCTACCTATCTCACTAGAATGTGAGCTAAGGAGGAAAGGATTTTGTTTTCTCACTATGTGAATACAAACAAATGAATATTCTAGACTAGAAGCAAGCCCAAGTAGAATTTGACACACACAAGAACGGCAAAGTGATTCTGCCGGGTCCATTTTGTTCCTATTCCTTTCCTTCTTTACAATTGGCATTATGATGGAGAAATCAGCATTAATTGGCTTCTTTACACTTTGATTTCAAACTTTAATCTAGAATTCATTATGTACCACAATGGAGGGGAAAAAAAAAACAAACACTGAGGGGCCCTCCTGGTGGTGCAGCAGGTTAAAGAACAGTATTGAGACACGAAAGTAATTTCAGCATGAGTTCTGAAGTGACCCACATGGCGTGGCAGATCTCTCCTGACCCACCCGCTGCTCCCCTCAGCAGTGTACTTCGTCAGTTGGCCTGTTCTGCTCTCCACTCTGTCTCTGGTGAATTCTCTCATCACCCCTGCACCTCTGGCCTGTACCCTAGTTCTGTATGCATAAATAAATAAATCTTAAAAGAAAAGAAAAGAAAAGAAAAACACTGAATTTGAACTAGGATGCAAACTCCTATCTTGGCTCTGTCAATGGCAACTCCAAAAGCTTTGACAAAATCTGAATTCTTCTGGCTTCTATTTTCTCACATGTGGAACAAGGGCGGTGTTCGTAAATCTATAATTATGTTAATGTAATCCAACTCCTTCAATTTTGGTCCTGAAAATTTAAATGAACTGTCTCTAATGTGTCTTGATATAAATGAAATGAACACCCAAGCTAACTGTATATGTGTGTTGTTTTTTCATGTGTCACTTTCATCTTCAAACCAACAATGCCCAGGTGAGCAGAGTCCTGCTCAGGTTTTGAAACTCTTGACCTTTCCTACTACTGTAAGATTAAAAAAAAAAAAAAAACAACTCTGATTTTACTGTGTTCACCTAGTTGGGGGGGCTATCATATCCATTGGATGATCTTCATATCTTAATATATTGGGACTTTAAGTTGTAAAATCCCTTTCAAATAGTGCCTGGGTCCTTTGTGGTAGCCTAGGGAGTAAAGTGTCAGTGTTGTCAAGCTATCACCAGCCACTGCAGCAGGAATTCTATCTGACCACATGGAGGTGACCCACATGGTGCGGCAGACCTCTCCTGTCTTGTCTGCTGCTACCCTCAGCAGATTATTTTAGTAGGTCTGCCTGTTTTGCACCCCACTGTCTCTGGTGAATCCTCTCACCACCACCCCACCACCCACACACTTCTGGCCTAAACCCCAGTTCTTGCATTCATAAATAAATAAAAATGAATTTAAAGAAATAAATAATATAATGCCTGAATTCGTATTTGTTTGAGTAACAAAGGGAGGAGAAGCTAAGGGAACCCTCTTCAGAATACTTCTGTGGGTGTGTCTCTCTCTTCACAAAGCTTAGTCCCAGTCATTTTTGTATCCTCATTATGCACACCAATGCTGAAACATGGTAAGTGTGCATTAAATCTGTTCAACTCAACAAAATACTACCCTGTAGACACAAATAAACATGGTGCCAAATGCTTTTGTTAACTGAGCCCTGGCCCTCCAGATAAGCCAGAAGTGGGATGTACCCACCTTAAATCATATTTTTATTAACCTGATGACTAAAATGTTAATGCTGCAGTTGTCTCAATTAAGCAATGCCAGATACAAATCAAAAACTACACAACTGAGTGAGTGAGGAAACACATTGTTTTTAAAGTACATACAGTTCTTGATTATTCCATAAATGCTAGTGTGCCATACCTGTTCTAAGAGATATAAAAACTCTCCATATCACTAGAAGCAACTTCTTATACAAACAAAGACCTCTTCTTATGAATTCCTGAATGGAGTCCATAATGCTTTCACTAGCACAGTAAGACAGGCAAACAATGCTGCCTCCAGCCAGGGCCAGTAAGTATGACAATTTAAGATCCCCACCTTGAATAGTGCTGACAAGCAAACAGTCTGTCCATGTAAAGCACAGGACAAAGAAACAAATCATTCCACTACAGTTTCTAATTCAGAAGGCTGAAGCAGTATCTCTTGACTGTAAAGAGTAGTAACTGCTTCAAAAAGATGCACTCTATTTCTAGATGTTCTGAATAAGCCAGTGGGTTAATATCAATTCAAACAATGTTTTGAGCAGTAATTTACCTTCTTTGAATCTTCATAAAGACAAAATGTTATTTTTTTCCAAAGCATAAATAATCTTGTTCGATTGCAGGCTGATGTGACATCTGCACAAAGATAATTAATTCCCATCTTACCCTATTATCTAGTTGTCCATTACCAAAGGGTAAGTGATGTTTTCTCTAGGCTCTTATGTGCTAATGTGCAATGTTTACTAGCAATAAGCATTTGAAGCTACTGAAAAGCAACCTCAAAAGAACATGAAATTAGTTAAATACACATCACAACACTGATATTTACAACAGATACCCACTGATATTTACAACAGATGAAACTTCACTTAGAACACTATATCTGTTCAGTCAACGCATTTCAAACACCGTTGGAGGGATCAGTACCTGCAAAGAACCACGACTGATCGAATTTAACTTTATCTTGTAACTGGGGGAGTTGCAGCATTCTTTCTGACAGTTGTCTTTTCAGATACTACAAAAGGTTTTTCTGTGACAACTGTTATCTGTCCATCTCCACAGCAGTCAGATAAGATTTAATCATCATGTGTGGCACAGCATGAACTGCTTTAATTTGGGGTTGCCTGCGCTGTGCTTGAGGAATGAAAAAATTAAAGGGCACACACATGAACAGAGGGAAAGTAAATCCCCGTCGTGCCTTTTAAGATGCTCACTAGGGTCTTGTATATTTTTTTCCTCCCAGCAATAAAACAAGGATTTATATTCTGTGTCCTTCTTTAATCCCAACCTGAGATTGCAATATCTTTTGTATACAGTCTTTGACAACAAAAGGAAGCATCAGAATACCCCTCAAAGAGAAATAAAAGTTTTTTTTTTAAGTTAAATAAGTTTCATTAGCCTGAAAAGTTACCTTTTTTCCTGAAATTCAGACACCAGAATGTGAGCGGCCCATGGGAAAAAGGTGGTTAAACTGTTGTTTAATATTTGTGTGGAATATTATTGATGTTTACCCCACCACTCTAATGCCCCCTTTCCAGGAATTTCCAGTAGGAAATCACCTGTGACAACATTCTGTTACAGAAACGCAAGTGGAATTTGCTGGTGGCGTACCACAAGATTTTATGCTGCCTCTACAAATAAAAACAAAATCATTAAGAGCTGGCAGATGGATACCTTTCTGCTTTTTACCTGTGCCAAATCTCTCTGCCCAGAACATGGACCTGACACTTAGATGGATAGCCACCACCTCACATGAAGGAAGTGGTATTTGTGAAATCTCTAGCCCACATGCCAGGGGCAAGGCAGGAGAAAGACGGGTCCTGGTCTGTGGGGTCAAGCAGCCCCACAGACTGGCCCAAGCCACTCCCTACATGAGAAAAGTAAGTCCTTATTTGTTTAAAGTTTCCAGAGACAGGTTTCCAACTACTTGAAAACCAAGCATTTCACACTGATAAAGTACTTGGCTCTTACTCTCTTTGACAGTATATTAAAGTTCAAATTTAGAAAGCACTATAATATTTTCTCGAATACACAATACTACAGATACTACAGTCTAATATATATTATTTAGTGGTGTCAGTTTTGACCTATGTAACAATTAGTTACCAAACGAAGCTTACTATCTAGTTGAAGAAGTCAAAGAAAATAATGAAAAAATAAATGAAAATAATGGGAAACAATGAGAGGTTTTCCATACACACAGACATAAACACACACACACACACATCACCATGCATTGTGATGAGGAAGTCCTATTTTCGATGGGGCTATGAGAGTTATACTCACTATAGTATTAGGGAAATTCAAGCAAAGCAGGTTAGTGGTAAGTAAAGCTTTTAGAAAGGCACCTGTAAAACAAACAGAACTTACTGTGAATTCTAACAGATACTTAGAATTTAAATAGGCAAGGTAGAGAGGATCTCTCACAAAATTACAGCATATAAGGCAAATTGAGGGACCAAGATCAGAATAAAACGGGAATGTTTAGGAAGGTAATAACACCACTCCAACTTAAAGAGAAGATTTGTGTTGAGGAACTATGACAAGAAATAATAATTAAAATAATACCATTTACTGAGTGCTTAGCAGTCCTTGTCTGGTGTAGTGCAAAATGTTACACATCTGCTTTTTCATTTAATCCTACCATTAATTATTTGATTATCTTCATTTACCAAGGATAAACCAAGGCCTAGTTTGTAAAGTCTGTATTCTAACTCTGGTTAAAGTCACAGAGTTACTATTGTAACTACAAGAGAATTTGCACATTATCAAAAGTTTGTTAAAGAAGGGTAAGGTTATCGCATGCCCCAGACTGGGTAAAGACTAGAGGTAAACAGGTTAATGGGGGTGGGTATGGAGACAAATAGGGTGTTCATAAAAATGAACTAGATAAAGGGAATGAGGAATGTACAAGATATAGTGGGAAACCATCTTTCAAAGATGGTTATTTCTAAATTTTTATTTAGAAACAATACCTATTATTTCCTATAGTAATCAAATGGCAGCATATAATGTAAATATAGTAAATATCACAGGATTTTTTTTAAAGACCTCCTGTCTCATTAGATCCTCTTGTCTCACTTAGATTAGTCATGAGATTAAAGACATAAGATGTCATGACAGAGGGGACGTGTCAGAAAGAAAGAAATGAAAGTTCTGTGTTGAAGGATTTGAGTCTCTACATATGAAGTGCAGAAGGATTTGTAAGTAAAGTACTGAGGTCCTGTACTCACTCAGTGGGGGCAGTGATGTGCTTTAGGAGAAGCCCAAGAACAGTAGGGACAGTAGTCATCTTTGGCCATACTGGGTGTTTGCTAAACAGCAAATGCAGATGAGACAAAGAGAACTGGAATCCAAACAAAGAGATTTGTCCAGATTTTCTCAACAGAAAGACAGACTACTTGTATTTCAGCAATCACTTGTCCTGATTACATTAGCAACAGTCACAGGAATAAATAAGAATCCTAAGGGTTCCACAAAGCACTAAGAACCAATTTTATTCCCTGTGTCCCACTTTTTTCCACATCCATCAACATGAGATTTTTTAAAGGGGAAGATATAGGAAGGCAAAGCCTCAAGTCTCTAAATTTTACCAAAAGAGAATTTAATAGCACTGGATTAAATTTCTTAATATTCTACTACATAATCATTCCTTTCCCTACTACCCAGAAAGTAAGGAGGGTAGATTTGTTAATAAAGTAATGAATAAAAGCTCCTATTTTTCTCTGCACATCTGGCCTGAGATTGAGTGATTTTGCCAAGCATTAATATTCAAGAAAAAAAAAATCAATGCTACCCCTAGGAAAGTCCTCTCGAGAGAGAATATAAATAAACAACTTTTATATTTGAAAAGCATGTGTAACTGGATATTAAAATAAGACTTTTGGTCAAAACCTCAGATGATAAATATCAGATACACAGAGAGATGTAAACCAAATGCAAATTTCCAAGTAGGCTTCGGAAGTATTTTACTTCTTTCTTTCTGATTTTGTGTATACAAAAGTGTCAGGTAATCGAGACTGAGGAGGACAGGGCTAAGAATGTTAACTTCCTCCAAAAGAGAGGAAGTTCAAGGATATATTAAAAGCTTGCTATACTGGCTGGAGTTGGACATCACCATTTACTGGTGTCTCCAATCTGAGAAATAACAGCTTACCCAGGTCTGCACAAGTAAGCACTGTATCAGGGAGACAGATGATGTGTTCCCTTTGCAAGAGGAGCTCAAATATAGGCAAGAGTTTGCTGTGAGTTAGCTGTGAGCCTCATAGAAGAGAGAACCTGCTGACAGAGAACCATTTTGTTTATTATTATTATTACATTTTTTAAAATTATATATATATATATATATATATATATATAAACATCATTCATTTTGTACTTTTTCCATCTTCCCACTACCACTTCACCCATGTACATCACCATAGGAATCACCATAGGACCGTATGCTCTTTCTACCCCAGTTTTGATCCTATTCCTCTCTCTTCTCCTATACAATGTCTCTGGTTTACATGCATGGTAAATTGCTTTGTAAACCATATCCTGAATAATCAGCATATTGAACAGGTATAACTCATGGGATGATATCATAATGCAAATTTAAATTGTGTTTCCTACTGTCCATTTAAAATATATTCATAGGGGAAATTTTGTCCCTTGTTATGAATGAAAATTTTCTATCAGGTAGAAAATGCTAAATTTTCCGTAATTTTATTCTTTTTTTTCCTGAGCCCTTTTACCAGTGAAACCATCCAGTATTTTTCTTTTTCTTTCTGGATTATTTCACTAAAACATGATCCTTCCCAGTTCCATCCATGTTGCTGCAATTGGCATCAGTTTATCTTTTTTGATTACTGAGTAATATTCCATTGTGTGTATGTGCCACATCTTCTTGATCCAGTCATCTATTTTTTGGGCATTTGGGTTGATTCCATATCTTCACTATTGTAAACAATACAGCAATAAACACAGTGGAGTAGCCGATCTCATCTGATCTTGGAAGCTATGCAGGGTTGGACCTGGTTAGTACTTGAATAGGAGAAAGGACCATTTCGAAAGAAAGGGTTGACTGGGAGCCATTTTGAATCCTTCCTAAGATTCACATGGAAGGGTCACTCACTCAAAGATAGTCTGTGGTACAGATCACTGAAAAACGAAAGCTGAGGGGCAAGTATTGGCGAGAGGGAAAAACAAAACACTCAAGGAAAGCGATGGTCAGAGGATCCTAGTGAGAAAGGTTCTGATGGATTCAGTGCCCGGCTCATAAGAAAATGAGTCAGCTCTGAATTACTTCTGAGTCCAGAGTATGCAAAGCCAGTGGAATCTATAAAACAAGTGGAACCTTCCTGTGGAACCTGAACATTATTCTTATACTTCAGAAGCATCTGTAACAGCTAGCTTCCATTTGGAAGAAGAAATAGCAAAGAGAGAAACAACTATTACATGTATGTCCCAGTGGCAAGAATTTCACTCTATTTTGCTACATGCTGCATTCCCCAGTCTAAAACTATGCCAGCTCCATAGCAGATGTTTGGTAAATATTTGTTTAATGAACAAGGGCCTCTCACACTCCTTCTACTTTACAAAATGCAGGTACCCTTCTATAGCAAGATCCATCAAAAAGGTATCAACAGTATATTTGCAATTTATAAGGATAAGATTTTTTGTACCAGAAAAATCAGAGGAAATTTACTATGTCTACTTTATAGAAAATATTCTTTCATAACAAGGGACAAACTTTCCCCTCTGAATATATTTTAAAAGGATAGTGGGAAACACAATTTAAATTTGCATTATGATTTCGTCCCATGAGTCATACCTGTTCAATATGCTGATTATTCAGGATATGGTTTACAAAGCAGTTTACCATACCTGTTCTATTTCATCTTTTTAACAATCAATCACACTTGTATAGTTTAGAAAACCAGGGCTCATTGATCAATAAGCAGCATTACTGGTTTTGTGGCACAGTTTCGTAAAAGCAAACCTGGTGCTCTTTCCAATACACTTCCTAGTTTCCTTTTAGATTTTCTGAGTTGGTCTTCTGGATTCCTATCTGCATCTCTAATCCACATAAAGATAAATAACCCTGGACTCTTGCCTTAATTATACCCCTGCTATTCTTAACAGATGGCCCTTTCATCCATTACTCAATTCACTTAGCCCACTTGGCTTTGTGAACAGTGATTACAAAATTTGTCTCATTATATGTGAATTTACAATTCAGCTTAGCAAAAGTAAATATAAATCCAAAATAATAGGGGCATGAAGGAGATGGGGGGGTTTCATTTGTAAATATGTAGTCCTTCTGGAAATTGCAGGTACCTGATGATAGGAGACCCAGGCAGATTGCCATCTGCTGCTCTGCTACAGTCAACTCCAGTGTTTTTTTGAGCAATCTTGGTTCCACCATCACATCTATATTCCAGGCAGCAGAAGCAGGAAAGCAAATGATGCCTATCACGTTATATGCATCACTTCTACTTATAGCCCCTTATTCAGAACTAAATCACATGGCGACACCCCCTCCACAAAGAGGCTAGAGAAGAGTTCTAAGGGATAGAGATGTTTCTTATTCATCTGGGAGTTTCAACACAAATATGTACTGTTTAAAACAACAGCCACTATGATTCTTATAATTGTATTCATTTACACGACAAGCACCTATTAAATACCCTTTCCTGCATCATCGTTAATAAAGAGAAGACTTCCTAAGATGATTTAATTTTTTTCATCACTAACCAAAATAGCTACCACTGACATTAAAAACAAAAAGAGTAATGCCTGGTACCTGGTTCTACTTTGCCATAATAGGCTTCAAATGTTTAAATATTTATTAATAAATGATTTAGAATCCTCACTCCATATGAATGACAACATTTTCTACTGTTATGTTTTTCTATTGGGTCAACAGACAATTTCTTCCAAGTGACTCAGGGGGAAATGCTGCCTAGTTTTAAAAATATATATAACGCAGAGTGCTCCCTGATGGTGCGGTGGGTTAAAGCACAGCAATAAGAAACTTAAGCCACTTCAGCATGAGATGGATCCCTTGCTCCAGAGGTGATCCACATGGAGCAGCAGACCTCTACTGACCCGCCCACTCTTCCCCTCAGCAGTGTACTTCATATGTCTGCCTGTTCTACTTCCCACTCTGTGTCTGGTGAATATTCTCACCACCCCTGCACCTCTAGCCTGTACCCCAGTTCTGCGTGCATGCATGTATGCATGCATACATGCATAAATAAATAAATATATATATATATATATAACTAAAATGAACTATAAAGCTAAAATGAACTATAAAGCTAAAATGAACATAAAAGTCAACCTGTACCTTTTTCTATTTAAGAGAAAAAATAAATATTAAAAATTCTAGGACATTCATTTGTAAAACAAATGTCCACATGACTCAGAAAGTGATCAGAAGGTTTAAAAAGGCAACAGATCACTGCTCTCAAAATCACAAGAAATATTCTTATCATAAATTAACTAAAAGGTAAGAAGGTAAGTTTGGTAAAGTAGTAAAAACCACAGGACAAAAATCAATCCCTCTGTGACAATAACTTGCCACAGGTAAAGAAGTAAGATTGTGCCTCATGAAGATACTTTCACTTGTTTGCTAAAGGCAATATAGATTTGTTTCCTGGCACACAAACGTAAGGGAACTCAGTAATTTCTGCCATTTGTTCTTTTCAAACTTGCAAATTAAAAAGAAAAAATATCTCATTATACTAAATCAAATGATTTACACTATTTGGTTTAAGTTGGAACTATTAAAATTTCCAAGAAAGGCCATAATAAAGTATCACAGCAACTTAGTATCTCCTCGTAAAACAGGGCTGAAAAATTGAGAAAGAAGTTAAAGTGCATTCCACATCACTGGACTTTCTTCCCTCCTCCCAACATATATTTATTATTCCACATCATTGCCTAAAATGCTTTCTTCTGAATGTGTTCCTTTGAAGAACATCAGGGGATTGTCTCCCTTAGGGCACTGGTATTTAGGCATTAGAAAGGTAAAATATTCCTCCTTTAAAAGGCATACAGAAAAGCTCAATAGGGAGTTTGTGGCTTACCATAAGTAAGTCTGAACCTCACAGATTTAAAATTGCCTCAAATTTCCTTACAATCAAATGTGTAGCTGGAGAGTTCTGTGTTTTTTAAATCTTTTACTCCTGACTATTTATTTATATTTCCTAACATGTATCAATATATAAACAAAACCAAGAGGTGTATCTATTATGTTGCTTAGAGTGGCATCTACTTCCTGTTTCTTTCCTGGGGTAGACTGAGCTGTTTGCCATCTGAAATAAATACATTAATAATGGGACTATTTTTAAAAGTTTCCCACAGAGTCGCTGCTTTCAAGCAGTAAACAGAATTGTGTAGCTTAGCTGTATGGATGCTTTGAATATAGGTTTAAATTCATTGCTTAACAGAGCTGCAATAACAATTTTAATTATTAATATTTTCTCCCACTAGTATCATTTCAGCCTCGACATTAAAAAAAATGGGTCTTAGATGATTCAGTTGAAGATAATACAGACTTCATTTTGCTAAATTAATGTTATATTTACCATATTTAAAATTATCATTACCTCAAAAGAATGGAGGTTAAAAAATACCATGATTTTATAATTCTAGTCAAATTTTTATTAGGGAAAACACCCAAGGCATTCATCATTTAATGCCTGTAACCACATAGAGCAATTTCTAAATGGAAGACTCATTCCTTCAGTTTAATTACTACTACCTTCTCTGATGAACATTTTATTTTAATGGCCATAAATTCTACCTGAACTTTAGTTGCTTACATTTCATATGATTTATGAACATAGTAAATCATGAGTATATTGGTGAATAAAAATGGGGCACTTGTTCATTTGTAAAGATTCTAAGTTTCCCTGGTATATCTTATGAGCTGTATAACTGCTTAAGACTCACTAACGTTAAACCTTCTTTCAGCTTGGCTTAGCTAGAAGCAACCAGTATTTTCCTTCTCCATCTATCTAATCTTAGGTAAAGCCTATTGCTTGCATTACATTCAAAATAGCAAGTGGCAATCTTGGTATGTACTTCTCAGAAATGTTAACATGCTAGCAATAATATAGCAATCGTGAGGTTAAATATCCATCATGGGAATAATGCCCAGACCATAGAAAATGTTAGCCTTTTCTGACAAAGCTGAGGAAGGAAAACACAATGGAGTAAAGACTGGAAATAAAAAAGTCATTCTGATATTATGTTGCAGTTGCCCTAACCACTTACTTTACTGGAAAGCATGCATAATAGAACGTAATAGCTAAAAAGAATGAATGATTATACAGCCACTGAAATCAAAGAGGAATTAAACAAAAGTCAAAGCTGACAGACTTTCTATTATATGAACTATAATGAGACTTCATTGATATTGGAAAATGTTTAAAGCAACTCCAAAATAAAAAGGCATTCTGTACTTTACACATAGGATATGTTTGTTAAAAAATAGGTTAGTTAGTCAGTCTCACAATCGCTGATAAGTATTTTAATAAATGAATAAACTCAAGAACTATTGAGAAGAATGCCAGGATGTTAATCTAAAATAATAAAAGTGGTCAAAATAATTTGTAAGTGATGTTTAACTTTTTATTACATTTGCTCTACCATTTATTTTACTTCTTACAGTCCCTCAACAAAACAGAAAAGCCTTATTTAGACCAATCAGTATAGTAAGAGAGGCTTTCATCTCAGGTACAAAAATTCAAAATTCTGTAAGCAAGATAAAATAATTCCAGTCAAAATTAATGCAAAAAAAAAAAAAAGCTTAAATAAAAACAGGATTAGAATTCCTGACTTTGCACTTTTTCCTCAGACCATGAATGGCTCACACTCAGTGGTTATTGATTCTATCTAAATTTTGCACAATGAACAAATTTATTTTCCTTAATATCACCTTGAGATAGAATTCATCCTGTGACTGGCTGTTTGCACTATCCTGGTTAAATTTTTGTGCTCAAGACAAGAATTACCCTCATTCCATCCTAATGCCAGGCCTTCCATTTAGAATTCAATAAGTACCTGTAGAATGTGTGAATTAATATCTGTCAATACGTTCTTACACTCCTCTCTTTATGATGTATCATGCATGCACTCTTGATAGTTCCATTTCAACCTTCCTCTGTGTCAGATACTTTATTTACAATACTTCTAATTCTCACAAGAACTTTTGAAAGTGGCATAACTCTTCTCCTTTTCAAGAAAACAATCTTCTAACAGTGCAGTGACTTACTTCTAACATTGCCCCTGGTCATTACTGGTGGAGTAAAGACAAAACCACTCAATAGAGACCAAAGGCCCTCAATGCTTGTGAACCAAACTTTCCCATTTTCTATACAGAATGCAACTGAAAGACTAAAAAGACTTTCAAAGGTTAATTTCACAACTACATAAACTTGGGATATCCCAAGTTTGTATATATACTCAGTCTCATGTTGTAATTTATAAAAAATAAATAACATACATTTTAGATAGCAAGTAGCTTATGCGTTATACCCAAAGGAGATAGACAAAACACGCTAATGTCTCTATGTTCTTTACTGCTGTTCCACTCAATTTGTCCTGTCTTCTAGGGTCTTCTTTGTTGTTGGTCTAACAGACAACAAAGGAGATTTCAAAGAAACTCCTTTCAAGACTATCCCTATTGTTTAAGAAGAATAGATTCCAAGACATGTCATTTATAAGGAAAAAAAAAAGTGAATTAACACCGATTACCTAGACCGGCTGCCTGCAAGTAATTCTCAGGTAGTTCCTCCCTCACACAGAAAGAAACTGAGGTCATTGAACTAGCTGGTTAACCTTCACCTCAATCCAGAACCCTAAATTCTACATGAGGAGGAAGCTGGCCTGTACACTGGGTATTTACTCATTTTTAATCCCAGACACTTACCACGATACCTGGTGACATAATAAAATCTCAATACATGTTTATCAAACTGATATAGCACTAATGTCTGTGATAATTTTTGTTGTAATAAGACACATATGCTACCCTCACCCACAGCAATGAATTCATTATTTGTAATTCAGCAGCATTAAAATAATACATGATCTTTCTAATAGCCACCCTTTCTCAACAACACCGTTTCTATTATGTAACTTATTTTCTTTTACAGGACTTATGTATGCATAATGAATAGGGAAAGTGTTGTACAAATGGAAAGGGGAAAATAGAGATGTTCTCTAAGAACAATTAAAACCAAGAATTTTTAAGAGACATCTCATGTAGAGTCAAAGCCTGTAATTACTGTAATTATGTAAATACAGCCCACTAACATCTCCAATATGTTGGTGTAAGTAGCCATGTTTTGGAGTCTCTTACTTACAACAAGGTCCTTTTAGGGCAATTAACACTTTTGGATGGTACCCAAAAAGAATCTATTATATCACATTCTAAGCTCCAGTTAACATGTTTCAGGTAGGTCTTGGAATATTCCCCACTAGAACCATAAAGCTTTTTAATTATGGGACCTATAGAAATACAGATAAACCATGATTCCCCACAGCTAAAAGCCTGAACTAGTCCTCCTATGCCTGTTTGTAACCACGACATTTAGTTGTTCATTGAGCCTTAGAGATCACAAGATCCAAAACACAGAGTGGTTATCAGAGGTCTTCAATAAAACACAAGCCAAAATTTTTAAAATAAGCCCCAATGAGATATTTATTCTATCAAGAATGTATAAAATCAATAGAATAGCCTGATACAGAATTTTAAACTTCCAGAAACAGTATTATACAGTTAAGGTGAAATTGCCCTTAGTAAAAAAAGGCTGAATATTTTTTTTAAAATACATAAATAATTAATCCTGACATTCAACACTCATAAAAGAGCTTATCAATCTTCAACATCCAAAAATGCTAGCCAAAATCACTACCAAATAAATCCCTACTGCTCTCCTACCCCAAAATTTTTCTTTTTTTTTTTAAGTTTTATTTATTTATGCATACAGAACTGGGGTATAGACCAGGGGTGCATGGGGTGAGAGGATTCACCAGAGTCAAAGTGGGGGAACAAACAGGCAGACTAAGTACAATGCTGAGGGGAGCAGCGGGAGAGACAAGAGAGGTTTGCTGTGCCATGTGAATCACCTCAGGTTGCTGGGGATCGCCATGATCGAACTCACACACACTGAAGTAGCCTGGCCAGCTTCCCAGTACTGTGCTTTAACCTGCTGTGCCACCAGGGAGGGCCCCCCAAACCTTTTCTAAGGATCACTCCTGATTGATATAAAAATGAGTCAGGTAAGGGATGGAGGCAGTAAACAAGAAGAAATAAAGGAACATCCTCACACAATTTACACATTAAATGAACTACCTATTATTCAAGAATTGGCTCTGTGTTGATTTTACCTCTATTATCATGATCCAAGCACTAACGCCAAGTCATTTAGTAACTTGTTACACAAGTCATTCCTTGTAAAATAGAGCCTTGCCAACTAAACACTTAAGTTGGTTTACAGCTTCCTGATTACACAGCAATATAATTGCAATACACACGCAGAATTAAACTGAATGTCCAAGACATTACTTTTGCTAACGCTCACTTGTTACTTTTCTGAATTTTGGTAAAAATAAAGGCTACTTCTTACAAAGGCTAAAACATTCAACCGATTGATAAATTAATATACACATCAACTATTCAAATGTTGGTTTCTAATCCCTAACATTTTGTTAAAAGCAAACAGCCATAAATTTCTAGCCAAAAATTCCCACTGTTCTAAAATTTGTATATGGCCTACTAAATACTTCTCATAAATTATGTCCTGACAGCATGTTATTTCTACTTACTGAAAATATTACTGTACTGACTAACGTATAATTTTCTTTCTTTAAAAGATGAGAGAAAACCCCGAATGCATACATGCCAAGTCTTACCACCACACAGCCAGACACTGTGGAGCCCCATGTTGGCAACCAGCGAAGTAACATTTGCTCAGTTCAGAGATAAGCCGGTTAGGTCACCCAACACACTCTTTTGTACTACATATTACACAGCAAATTTAGGTGGTGACAACTATCCAGTGGTGGGCTTTGCAAATTCTGAAACAAGGCACATGTGTAATGGTAGCAGCCAACATTAAATACATTTTTTTTTCATTTTCTGAATATATAAACACCGATAAATCTGGCACTTGATTCTAAATTCACCAACTGTAATTACAAACACATGTGCACATTACACAGCTACAGATGCACTTAAAATAATTACCTTATTGAAGATGTCTGCTTCTCCACCAGCTACTAGAAATAGCTGCCAGCTACTCTGAATGCAATAGTTTTCCATGTGCAAACACATTAATCAGAACATCTTACATACTTGAAAGGCAAAATAGATTATCTATATACTTCACGTCTTCATTTTTACTTCCCTAGAAAATTTATCCCACACTTTTCAAGAGCTCGGTTTGCAAATGTGCCCATTAGAATTCTCAAGGAGAAGGTGGCTACAATGATGTGAAGGCGTGATGTATGGCCACAGCTTTCTTTTCAGAATGGCTCCATTAAATTTATTTTCTCATTCCCTTGTCTCTGGTTTGGAGATTACTAAACTACCTCCCCTGAAAGCAGTGCCTTCTCTCAAGAATATTTATGGGATACACACCAGTACAGAACAATGTGCTAAGAGCAGTCCTGAGTTAGAGAGAGAACTCGATGGCCACAAGCATTTAGTGGAGACCAGCAAATCGGTCTCAACTAATATCACTGCTGTTCAGAGTAGACTAGAGGGCAGCAGACTGTGTCCCCACCACCACTTCTCTAAAGGAACATAACTGATAAGGGCAAAGCTGGGACTCAAGACCTCAGAGGCACAAGGTACTCTCAATACACTAGTACATAGATGTTGAAAAAAGACAGCTCCAAGAGATAAATGTAGTTGTTTGGAGGAAACACGAGTAGTTGCTTAGATAAACACTCTACTCAAAGAAAAGTGTTACAGTGCTTTTGAGTTTTCAAATTATAAGGATGACTTTAATAAAAAACAAATATTGCATAAAAATTGAGTTAAAAACTAATTATATGTTCTCTAGTACATAAGAGTCCCTGGAGACATACACACCTAGAATAGATGTTTACCTCTATAACATTCTTACAACCAATGGGGCTGGACGAGCCAGGAAGTCTGGGAAGCTTGGTGATGCTGGGCACAGGAGGGCACAGGAGAGCTCTGAGTCTCTGAGGAATGTGGTACAAATGCCAGAGACTGCCGCGCCACCGGAAGACAATGAGACCTGCAAACTGAGTGGCTGTCCTACCACTCTGTGAAGGGTTTAGCTCTCAAAATTCTCCCTCAAGAGTATTAGAGAATAACAGGAGTAAAGGAGACATCAAAGTAACTGCTATCATAGTGTTTAACATTTAAAAGTTGTTCATTTATGGTGGATCTTTTTGTCTTCTCCATTTTTTTTTTTTTTTGACTTGGAATATCCATCACTGTGGACCTTCAAGTGGAGCTGTATTATGGCATGGTCACTGCCCCCACCACTTCAGTTGCTGGGTGGATTTTATAATATGGAGAGAAAGAGAAAGAGAGAGAGGATATGTGTATACATATGTATTATATATATTTAAGTTGTGCATCACCTGTGTTGGGAATGATATCCCAGTATCTCTGAAGAAAATTCAATAACACCAATAAAAGAAAATTGAAAATCCAAAGGTCTAACCACTGAATGCAAATGGCTATGAATAATTTCAGTGAAGAAATAAAACTATACACAGAAAAAACTCAGAAGATAATACAACAAAGAGGTAAGACAGATCATAAGATTGAAGTGCATCTTACGGGTGAACGCTATTTTGTTCTATTTTCTGTAACTATTGTAATGGGAGGTAATGTACAATGTTATAAGAACTTTACTTTGTTGATTTCATGAAAGCCAACACAAAAGATCAGAATTAAGGAGGGGAACAAAAAATCACCTGATGTAACATCACACAATTGCCCATCAGGAAAGAAAAAGCATCTTCCTCAGGATATTCTAGCAGATCACTGGAAAGTATATTGGAAAATAACATTTTTTTGTATGTGTTTTTTGTATGTTTTTTTGTTTGCATGTGACTTGTTCAATAACTGACACACATGAAAAACCCACAGAATGATTTGTTAGGAGAAAAAACCACAAGTGTCATTACCATCTCATTATCCTCTGGTAGGTATGTCTCATGCATACCATTCAGTCCACTATGGTTTCCCTGGTGTTTTTAATCTCAATCTGTAAGCAGCAGTAGTAATTGGGAACTCCTTCTAGTCAGTAGCAAAGAAACCAGAATAATTTTTTGACAGTGTTAAGTATTAATAGAAATACAAATCGTATAAATTACTCATGCCTCAATCATAATTTCAACTTTCCAAAGCTACCTGTCCAAAAGAAAATTATCACCCAATACAAATAAATTCACATTTACTGATAACACCTTCAGGAATTAGGAAGTTGACAGAAAATTAAAAAATTAAGTCTAGAAAAGTGACTGTTGAAAGAAAATTTGCAATGATTATACAATTAAGAAGCTCTTTTGAAAAATATTCTCCCCTAATCCCGCTTCAAATCTGAATGCCTTTCAAAATATTCTCTACTGAGACTTTCAACAGGGCTTTTTATTAAACTCCCCCCCCCCATTTTTTTTTGTTTGTTTGTTTTAGAAAAGGCCTTTCTATTGCTCTAGATCTAGTTTACAACTTAATTACTACTCTTCTACAACTACACAAACACTCTGAAATTTTGGATAATTAATAGTAAGAGTTTACAGTGACTTTCACCTTCCCTGACAACTTTCTGATTTTCTATGGTTTGCCTGTATCATGTCCTCTGCACCAGAAGCAGAGTGGTATCTGTTGAGCAAGCATGAAAATTGTGAAAGGTCATGAAGTCACTCAATATTTTTCCTAGGGAAGAATATACAGATACTGTTATTTACAAGAACCAAAATATTAGATAATTGCATCATTTAGCCATGGTCCTATTCTCTAAGAGTAAGGTCAATCTATCGCTGAAAAATTTACAGTGGAAGATAAGCCTAGCAATTGATTGCCAGTCCCTTCTAAGTTGCCATCAAACACTTTTATTTCCTTCAACTACAACAAGCAGCATATTTATTATAGTCCTCCACTTAAGACTGACAGATGAGAAACTGTGAGCAAATAGCCAATCCCCCTTCACTCTTCATAAAGCAAGAAGAGATTCTTTTTTTTTTTTTAAAGATTTATTTATTTGTGCATACAGAACTGGGGTACAGGCCAGAGACTCAGGGGTGGCGAAAGACTTCTCCAGAGACAAAGCGGGATGCAGAACAGACAGATCAACGAAGTACACTGCTGAGGGGAGCAGCGGGCGGGTCAGGAGAGGTCTGCCACGCCATGTGGTCACCTCCGGGGCAGGCAGGAATCGAACTCATGCAGAAGTGGTCTCAGCTTCTTAGTGCAGTGTTTTAACCTGCTGCGCCACCAGGGAGGGCCACAAGAAGAGATTCTTAATACATACCATGGCACTTTCATTAAAGACTCCAAAATTAATAAATGATTATTTCTTAGTTTTCAGGGTCACTTGCAGTATCAATGCCCTGTATTCAAGCTTGAATTAAGGAAACTGGACAAGATTTCTTTTCCCTGGTTATAATGACTAATTCTTAATGAAAAATCATAAGAAGAATAAATTCTTATAACAAATCCAAGTTATTTGTATCATCATTTTACTGATGAAGAAATCAGAATTTGAAGAACTACATGACTTATCAAGGACCACTCAACTGAAAGTTGAGAAAGGCTGGCATTAAAGTAGTTATTTGTCTTAAACTATACTCAGCCATTTTTGTGAACTAAAACCAGGCTAGGTATGCTTTCAGATGTCCTGGAATGTTTTGTGATGTACGCTAACCTGTACTTGGGTTTGTAATGCAGAAAATGCTGTACTATCAATAGATCTCATCTCTCAGCCTTGTACAACCACAGCTAATGGGTCCACAGAAGTAGGTTACTAAATTGAAACAAATAGAAACTGCCAATCTCCCTGCTTTGCCTTCACAGGAAGAATCCCTGATTCAGAGCAAGTTAACTGCACTTACTCTCAACCTCGAACCAAGAACGAGACTGTGAAGAACTGATATCTTAACAAGTATTAATACCAATGAGTTTCCCTTTAAATCTGGGGCTATGCTTTGCTTCACATCAAATGATGAACAACTGAATCATTATTCATTCATTCATTTATCATATGATTTAATAAGTACTTACTATGTGTTAGGCCATGTACTAGGGACCACGAAGATGTAATAAATAAACATTTGTAATAAAAAAAAACTATATTCCTATAGATGAGTTAGGTGGACGATGTTAAATTTAAAAGACTATAACATGAGGCACAAAGTAAAGGCTGCTTATTATAATCCACTTTGTTTCTAAGAATGGATTTTATTGACAGTCAATGAAGTCTGAAAATTACTTGAATTCTTTAATGTCACAGAAGTTCATTTTCCTTTAAAACTATCTCCATTCCACAGCTTGGTCCATCATGTATTATTGAGGTAGTGACACTATATGAGGTTGCACATTTGTATTAAAATCATTCCTTCATTGGCCCTCCCTGGTGGCGCAGCAGGTTAAAGCACAGCACTGAGAATCTAAAGCCGCTTCCACATGAGTTCGAATCCCGCCTGCCCCGGAGGTGACCACATGGTGTGGCAGACCTCTCCTGACCTGCCCGCTGCTCCCCTCAGCAGTGTACTTCGTCGATCTGCCTGTTCTGCTCCCCGCTCTGTCTCTGGTGAAGCCTCTCATCGCCCCTGAGCCTCTGGCCTGTACCCCAGTTCTGTGTGCATAAGTAAATAAATCTTAAAAAAAAAAAATCATTCCTTCACAAATAATTTTAAGGAAAAAGAAAAGCATGTAAGATGTATGTTTCCATGTGAGAATACTACTTAAATCCAAGTCCTTTGATTTTTTTTCCTTTTTAAGTCAAATACTGATGCATAATTCATTAGGAAAGTCTTTATAATGGCAGGAGTGGGAGAGCTAGTGAAAGTTTGCAAAATGCACAAAGAACATTACAGTTCTTCTAGAAGCAACCCAGCAAAAGTAAAACAGCCACCAAGCATATGAGAAAAGGTACTGATGATATCAGAGGACCCAGATTCTAAATCCTTGCTTTATCAATAACCAAAAGAGAGATTTGGGTGGGTCACTGCCATTCTCAAGACTTCAATTTCTTCATCTCTAAAGTAAGAACAATACATGGATTGCCCTTTTTATATCACATAGTTTTTGTGAGGAGGCAGCACGATACTAGACGGGAAAGCACTTTGCAAAAATATACCCTACATAAATGGTCACACTTATTACAGAAATCTTAGAAATTTCAAGGCAAGGCAATGGCTTTTCTATAAGTGTTTAAATGACTTGCATATTTTTATCTCTATTTCTGTCTCCTTTCACCAAAATTAACTTGGATTTCTTTTTTTTTTTTCAAAGAGTTGGCTAAATCAGTCCATTGTCTTCTTAGTCCACTATTTTTAAAAATTATCTCACAGTCAACTGTTGTATGCAGAGAGTCTTTTTTAGACAACAGGTTCATTGCATAATTATAGATATAGTCCTTCTTCGCTAGGAAACTGAAAGAACTTTTGTTTCTCTTTTCATTTAAATATTGAAAGTGACCAAAATAGAACTTAATTCAAAAAAAGAAACACAACATGGACAACACAATTACATTCTTACGAGGGCAACAGCAAGCAGACAATGTGTTTTTACTTTCCTTGCTCCTTTGTCAAAATGCCCATGTTTTCTGGTCTGTACATAAAC
The DNA here is from genome assembly GCF_000260355.1 of Condylura cristata. NCBI lineage: Eukaryota > Metazoa > Chordata > Mammalia > Eulipotyphla > Talpidae > Condylura > Condylura cristata. The sequence continues at coordinate 23,286,650 of NW_004567105.1, forward strand.
TGAACAAGTGTGCTGCGTCTAAAGCCAGACAGCCTGAACCAGGAACGTACAGCTGCTGCCATCCACGAAAAGCCAGACAACAAGGAAGAAAAACGCTCTTCTGGACAGTAACTTTTATTTACCAGAAACAGGACAGAAAGGGGGATACTGCTATTTTACTAGAAGGTATACAGATTAAACCCAATGATTTGTGTGTCCTTGCAAATTAACTTCGTTTAGAAAACCTCTCATTAAATGTAATTTAATTTAAATGCATATTAGAGCCACTTATATTTTGTTACTTCTCTCTTGATGAGCAATTAGTTCTTTCTGTTCTTGCTTTCCATTCCTGATCTACGTACAAGCCAACATAGAGGAGGGGTGAGAAACACTTTTTAAATCATCTGTGTTGAGCTTGCTAGACCTAAATAAATATCTTTTTAGTCACTGGGAGTTAGGTGAGACTAGACAAAAATTACAAATTCTTGTTTTATTCAAGTCATCATCAAGCGATAGACAATGAAAAGATATCTCCGAGAACCAATCATCAAGAAAATGCAAATCAGAACCACAGAGATATGGCCACTAGGATGGCTAGAATGAAAAAAACAATACTAAGTGTTGGTGATGACAGGAAGAAAATGAAATAACCAAACACTGCTAAAGGGAATGCAAAGTAAAAGTCATTTTAGTGAAGTCTGGCAGTTCTCCATCAGTTAAGCACAGATTTAAATTACCAGCAATTCCTGGTGGTTCAGTGGGTTAAAACACAGCACTACAAAGCTATCCAAAGCCACTGTAGCATGAGTTCGATTCCCACCCAAGGATATGTCCCACATGGTGCAGCCGACCTCTTGTGACCCACCCACTGCTTCCCTCAGCAGTATATTTCAGTCAATCTGCCTGTTCTGCTCCCTACTCTGTTTCTGGTGAATTCTTTTACCCTTCACACCTCTGGCTTATACCAATTCTTTTATGTATAAATAAATCTTTAAAAAAATCAATCAATCAATATTCCAGCAATTCTAATCTTATAGATATACCCCAAATAACAAAAAGTATGTACAGAAACATACTTGAAGTTGCATAGGGAAACAACCCTATGCTTCTTCAACAGATAAATGGATAATGATGGTGATTTTCTTTCTCTCTCTATCTCTCTCTCACACACACACACATATTCCATCAGTTATAAAAAAAAAAACTACAAATGGACAGAATCTGAGGACATTATTTTAACTGCACTAATGCAGACATCGACAAAGCTGTATCATCTTACTTATATGTGGAATCTAAAAATCAGTAAAAAGCTGAACTCATACAACAGAATAAAATAGTGGTTAGAGTAAAGGGGGAATGAGGAGATACTGGCTAAAGAGCAGTTAAGTAGATCAAATAAGTCTAGAAATCAAATGTAGGCATGATGCCAATATTTAATATATCTATTTATCACTAAAAAAATGCTAAGAAAGTATATTTCGACTACTATCATTACCAAAAAATAACAACTACCTGAGATATGTTTAATTTTTTTTAAGATCTACTTATTTATACATCAGGAACTAGGGACAGGCCAGAGGTGCAGGGACAGTGAGAGGATTCACCAGATACAGAGTGGGGAGCAAAACAGGCAGATTGACAAAGTACACTGCTGTGGTGAGACAGGAGAGGTCTGCTGAGCCATGTGGGCCACCTCCCTCATGGGGGATGGAACTCATGCTGTAGTAGCAGTAGACAGGCTCACAGTGCTGCACTTTAACCTGTTGCACTAGCAGGGAGGGCTCCGGCACTCAGAATTCTGAATACATTTGCTAAAATGGGCAAACAGTGCTTCCTAGCTGTAATCAACATGATTAAACTCCTGCTCAGTGGGCACAATTATAGTATTTGCATTCTGAATCCTAGGTGTATCTATAGGCTTCCTCTACTCATTTGGATCCACAACTTCTGTTTGGATCTTAATAAACTGCACAAAACTCTAGAATTCTACAGAATGGTACCAATTTATACTTTCTATGAAAGGCTAAATCTCTATAAAGTAAATGAAACATAATAACACTCATTGAGCCGCATGAAATGTCTTCTGCTCTCTGTTCTTGACAGACAAAAACAGCACTGTTACATACGAATTATCTGACCTCAAGAATTCCAGCCATTGTCTGAGCTGAAGTTTAAATGTAGATTCACCCTGCTCCTTGATCTTCAACGTGTTCCCAAAACTCCTGCACCAAAATTTGGGGCTCCAGGATTCTGATTCAGATACTGTCACTCATGAGAGCATCTGGGTAGATGTCACCATGAGGAAATTAAACTGAGAGCTTCCACAGATTCCCATTATGAGTCCGAGGACTATAATCCTACCTGGTTTTACAAGTTTATTGCTGGAATGTACTGTGAACTCAAGTTTCATAGATTTAAAGTATTCCCACATATAGTAATATTAGCTTATCTCTTAATTTGCTATGCTCATAACACTCTAATATGACAGACTAGGAGATTTTGTGTTTAACTGAATTAGATGAAGTTTGAAATTTAACTCCACAGTAATGGTTTTTGTGGGTTGCTTAGGGATGTTGACTAATGTGGTGCTCCCTAAGTTGTCTCATCTATAAAAGAGCTCATGAGAAGACAGTCACTCTTTCACACCTGCTAAATGGTTCCACACAGGAATCTGAGCCCACTGTTGTCAAATTCTTTTAATTTTTTTTAAATGAAAGAAGCTGGAAATATGAATCAAAGAGTAAAATGTCCTAATTTTTTAGGCGTTGGCTACTAATTTCTTTGTTATTGTTACTGTATTTTTCTTATTTGTTTTGTTGTTTTTAGCACATGTCAGAATAAACAACAACAAAAAAGATCAGACTCCCAATTTACAACTTCAAACCTGCAAAATGTGTGTTACATTGTTAGTGGGTAAACAACTTACTGAATGAATGCTCTCTGGATAATTAATAGAGGTTTCTTGAAGACCATAAAGTATTTGTGTAGTTTATTTTCTGCTTTTTATTTTCAAATTGTTTCCAGTTTTTTAAAGAGCTGATTTTTAGTTGTTCAATTTATGTGCCTAAAATAGCCTGAGAATCTTACTAGTAGAATCAACAAACATAATGCATTTGTCTTGGGACCAGATTTTTTTAAAGATATATTTATTTATGTACACAGGCCAGAGGTGCAGGGGTGGTGAGAGGCTTCACCAGAGACAATGGGGAGCAGAACAGGCAGACTGACAAAGTACACTGCTGAGGGGAGCAGCGGATGAGTCAGGAGAGGTCTGCTGAGCCATATAGATCACCTCTGGGGTGGGGATCGAACTCATGCTGAAGTGGCTTTAGTTTCTTAGTGCTGTGCTTTAACTTGCTGCACCACCAGGGAGGGCTGGTACCAGATTTTTAATGGATTAAGGAATTTTAATCACTAAACTGCTTGAAGGACTTCAATTTAACCACGGTAGACATGACAGAATCCTCCTGGGTACAAACTTTCCAGCAGTCTAAATCACCCTCTCATCCTCGACTTCTGCACTTGAAATGCATGAAATGTGAAGTTTTTACTTCAGTTGTGTAGGACCATTATCTACTCTATACATACATTTTTTTCTCTCTGTTGAGCCCAGTCTCTCCAAATTGAATTATGAGTAATGCTTTTAAGCTAGAAGCAGAAAAGGCTCATGGGCATTTCTATAGCTTTTAAGTCTTGGATTTATGTTTCGACTTTGTCATTTTCTATGTAATGAATGATATAACATACAGTGCTGTTGTGTACATCCATAAAGTCACTATACTTAGATATGATAGCAAATCTGGGCACCTGACATGTATTTACTCCCACCCACCCCCGCACCCCACCCGCACTTAATTGGCACTCACAGAAATAATTTATCAAATATTCCAAAACATCCAAGTCAATGTACCACTAATACTTGACAATTGTCAACTAATTCTTATCATTCTATCACCAGCATTTTTTCTGGTGACACCAGTTAAAAGCAGATGATTAGAAATAAAAGTTTGGTCCTTAGAACATAAAATTTAAAACAATACCAAGCTGATATTTTGCTCAAAGATATACCAGATTCAACAAAAGATTTACCAGTAAAGTCTCTATTGCATTCAAAATTGGAATCATTTGGCTAAAATAAAATTATTTAGACACCAAATTTACAAAACCTCTAAAGCAAAAGAATCAAAATACTTTCAGTCTGCTATTAAATTTCACATACACTGGGTAATCTACTTAATATTTCATAAGGGGAAAATAACTAGTAACTGATGATAATGCAACAGGATATGGGAGATGGAGAGTGAAGGAAGAATTGCTGCCATTACTCTCTGGCTATGAGATGTTTTGCACAGCTAATAAAGTCACTGAGGAACCCTTTTCATTGATTATATTAAGACTGGAAACTTCCTAAAATGTTGTTCCAGATCTGTGTTCAAGTTCCAAGAAACAAATAACAAAGCAAGACAAATAATCAGGAGCATAGCTGTAAAGGTCCTCTGTTGTCTCCAGGAGGGAAGACTTGGACCCAGTGGGTCATCTTCAATATCTAATTCTAGAATGTAAGTTATCTGTAAATGTTTTAATTACCATTTTAAAAATTCCCAGTCCCTAGCACAATTTCTGAATAAAACAGGAGGGGAAAGAGAGCAAGGACAGCTGAGGGAGGCAGAAGCCAGTTTAGCTAGCTCACACACAATCCCGAGAGATTAGAAACAGCAAAACACAAAAGGCAACCAGAAAAAGCTGCACAGATCGCAATCAAGGAGCAGCTGAAATTGACAAAAAAATAAAACTTTTTTTTTTTTTTTTAAATTTCTAGCACAATTTTCAGGGCACCATTACTGTAGCACTCTGATGTGCCTTCATCTCTTAAAGGGCATTTTTTACCTCAGTCCAGTGGAAATAAGAGCTATAATAAAATACAATTTTTCAACTTCAAGCATTTTAAACACTTGATGAAAGTTTATTTTGCATCATAAAATTCACCCATTTCAAGTGTACAATTCAAAGATTTTTTAGTAAATTTACTGAATGGTGCAAATCTTCATAAATCAGTTTTAAGAATACTTTCATGATTTTAAGGAGATTCCTGATGTTCATTTACATCAATCCCATTTTCATTCACAGGCAATAATTTATGTACTTCTCTTTTTATAGAGATTTGTCTTTTCTGGGCATTTTATAGAAATAGAATTACAGAATATTCTACTGCTTTCTATATGTGTTCATTTCAGTGAAGCCAGTTACTTTGCCATGCATCATTTTCCTCGATATAATTGTACCTATGTCTCAGAAAACTTTTAAAAGAGAAAATAATGACATAATCCATGTGAAGTAGATATCACTGGTTGTCCTATATCAAGTACTACTTCAACTGTAAACTAGTTAAAACTGTACAGCTATTTACTATTAAATATGACAGTCTCTGTGTCAATGAAGCCTCAACTTCAACTAACATGTCCAAAAATAAACCTGCACCTCTCCCCTCAAAACTGCTCTCCTCCTATGTCCCTTTACACAGGGACTACCAAGAACATATAATCATCAGAACATATAGTCATCAGAAACTCTAACAAATTCTTAAACTCTTTCTTATTCATTCTCAGATCCAGTCACCAAGGTCTAACTTTTCACCCCCTTGACACTGTCTTTATTTTCATTCCCTCAGTTTTAGTAACAACTCTCAATTCCCCCCTAATTCTGTGCAAAAGCTCCCTACGTATTTTCTCTATCCCAGAGGGTCTCCTCTAATCATCCTATTTCTGTCAAAGAATTCTGTCTCCAAATGCAAGTCTGGTCATTTCTCTTTCTCTCAAAGACTAGTACACAATAACCTGCTACCCAGTAGCTCATCAAAAACTAATCTTTGTCCACCTCTTTATTTCCATCTCTGGCTGGTCCCCAGAACACGTTCCTGAGATAGGTCATTCTGAGTAACCTGCTATTTTCTGAATGTGTCACCATATAAGAGACCTTCAGACAAACCAGCCATCTAACTGCAGGCCGTTTGCCTTTCCCAAATCTTATTAGCTCAGGTGCTGCTTTGTTTTTCAAATATCTTAGGCCACTGAGCTGATTGGGAGGTGTTTTCTCTACCCAGAGCTGAATGAGATACCATGCAAAAAAAGAAGTTCCATTCAGTGGCATCAACTCAATGAGGTGACACTCCTTGTGCCCAAATTCAGCATCAGATGATCTTGGTGAACCACAGGGGTAGGGGAAGGTTTACAGGAGGCAAGAAGGTGACTGGGGAGGAGAGGAAATGGGGAGAGGAAGGAGAAAGAGTATATAAGGGACAGGAAAAGGGGAGGGAAATGGAAAAAGATAAAGGGGAAGGGCATTCTGAGGACACAGGATGACAGCAGAGGGGGAAAAGTATAGTAGGACCCAATTCTCTTACAGGAGGTTTTTCTTTTGAGCATGAACATTTAATTAAAAAATGCAAACCATTCCTTGTGCTCCTACCTGTGACAATAACCACGCAATTTTTCCTTCTATCTTCTGATTCTGAAACACTACCACTCACAGTGATTGTAGCTCTACAGCGGAGGGGAAATTTACACATTTCCATCTGCTGGAGACAACATTTCATTTCCTTTTTAAAGCATTCTCCACATTTACTGTCAATCAACCAAGAGTTACTTTTCAGGTTTTCCATCTGTTTTCATTTTTTTTTTTCTTTCATCAGAATCCATGGAAAACTAGGCTTTACTTCAATATGTCATAAACATCAGGGTATTTGGGTGAAAAACCGGAGTTAAAAGAAGTATCAGAGATTATCCAAATTGGCACTTTCCAACATTTTCTCCACAGACTCCTTTAAGCATATCCACTCCCATTCATTCCGAAGCCTGGCTTTCAAATCGTTTCTATGCTTAATTCAGTCTTTTCATAATGAGTTTTCCCAATTTATCAGTCAAAAGATAAAGCTAAATATCAGATTTTCTGACCAGTGTAAGCAACTCCGAGAATGTGTAATTACTGACCATCGCCCAAGAAAAAACAAGCAAAATTCCAACATTTCGTCAGCCTACATAATCTTGTATTGAATAACTATAAGCCCTAGGGTTTTAATGGAAGTCAATGATAGACTCTGATTATTAACTCCCCAGCTCCTTACCAAGCCTCACTATAGACTCCAGCCAAACTCTTCAAGTTTAAAAGTGGTATGAACCCTAATTTCTGCCCCCATACTCCTAATGATGTTCATTTTCTGCTTGCTTTCTATACGGCATCATAATATGCATATTTGAATCCTTTCAGAGTTCTTATCCTCTAGAAGCAAAAGTACATCCTACTTCTTATTTAAGGAACTTATCAATGCCCTTATTTATAAATAAAAGCTACAAACCATGGCAGTGACCTTATCATCAGTAGGAAATTGCAGATACTTTTCTATTAAAGTACAGTTGTTGAATCATTTACATTAAAGAATTTGAGGTTTGAGCAGTTAATGGATCCGCCACTTTTTGTTATTTAAATAGATTAAAGAAGAACATATTTGTATAAAGTGACTAAGAGTTTTAATATTTTGTTGTAGTCCAGTATGTTGATTTCTTTGTATTATATTTTATGTGAGAAGATTCAGAACAGGCTACTCAAAATCAGGCCACCTTGGCATATTGATTATTTTGAATGAAAGTTACATAATAAACAGCCTGTTCAAGAACACTCAAACTCTTCTTTGTCTTTGAAAGCACTAAGTGAAAAACTGTTTTCCCTGTAGCAGAAGAGAGGTATCCTTTTCATCAGAAAGATAACTTAAGATGGAGAAGACTATGTAAATAAAAGTCACTTCTTGACTAACACATAAATCCAAACCTCTTCTCAATTCTTCTTTGTTAAATGATTAAAAAAAAAAAAAAAAACCTTCTTTGGTAACTTCTCTGTATCACAAATCTCAGAGAACTTCATACATGTGAAATGAAAATTTGCAGCATTTTTCCTCCTGTTAATCTGTCTTGTGTCAACTTAATTATTTAGACCATTGAAAGAACCTAAAAGAGGAACCTGTTGCTCCCCTCCATATGCATTTAAGACAACTTTCCACAAAAAATTTATAGGTGTTACCAGGTGACCAAAGGGTTCCATGACACAAAAACACTGTTTTGAAATCAAAATTCACACCGGTTCATCTCTGTATACCCTAAAACAGATAGGATAGCCCTAAGTAAATACTTGCTTTAATAAATATGCAAATTCACACAGTGAGTGGGAAAATAACAAAACTCAAACGTTCATCAATTTCAAAGTTTTAATGGAATGAGTTTAGAAGCTAAGGAGACACGCATGAGTCCATAACTGATCCATTGAATGTCCCGATGACTTACGGCAAGTTACTTAACCTCACAGAGCCTATTTCCTTATAATAACTGCCTCATTGAACTGACAAAATTAATTGAAATAAATTATGTATAGAACATAGTATGACACTATGCACCTAATTCATTTCTTTAAAATAAACAATGGTTTCCTTCAAATCAAAATATCTTTTTTTTTAAGATTTATTTATTTATTTATTTATTCATATAGAACAGGCCAGAGATGCAGAAGGTGAGAGGATTCACCAGGGACAGAAGAATGGGGAGCAGAACAGGCAGACTGATGAAGTACACTGCCAAGGGGAGCAGCGGGAGGGTCAGGAGAGGTCTGCCACGCCATGTGGTCACCTCCGGGGCAGGCGGGAATCGAACTCATGCAGAAGTGGCTTAAGCTTCTTAGTGCTGTGCTTTAACCCACTGCGCCACCAGAGAGGGCCCAAATCAAAATATCTTCAAGGAATTCTTGTAATACTATTTGTATTGCTAGTAGTTTACCATTCCCTAAAACTTTCTCATTACCAGTATTAGTATGCCACTTTTCACATTACCCCTCAAAACTCCCAGTCTACTTTATGTTTAAAAAGAACTCAAGGCTTAGGAAGATCCAGGTTTAGGAAACAAAGCACCATCTGGATTCTTGTTTCTGTCTTCCAACCACTGTTTCAGAAACCTCACTAAAATATCAATCTTCAAATTCTACAACATGAAGTCACCCTACTTCCCCTACACTCCCTATTTGACAGCCAAAGACCATCATCCTGGCTAGCTGGTCAATCATTGTGCATGCTGAGTACATGTGTCAGTCTGTAGTCAGTTTTGAGGTCTCCACCATTGCAATAACCTGGTATTTCCAGCCTCTCCAAAGGTAATTAATTGTCCCATTAGGCCTCTGCTATGCATCCTCATACTTCAGCAAGCTGTTCATTCATATAGAAAACAAAAATATGTGATGACACTCCAACAGGTTTTTGATCCTTGAGTCCACTTGCAAGCTATTCTGCTAACAGAGTAGCTGACAGATTAGGTGGAAAATTAAAGTGTATGAGGCCAAATGAGATTTCACGCTCATAACAACTCCATGAGATCAGGAATAACTGTCCTCTTCACAAATGAGAAAACCAAAGTTTAGACAAGTCACTGACTGATGTACTGTAATACTGCCAGAATTGGAGAATAAACTCATGAACACATACTAGTCAAAGATCCATCATACTTGATTTCTCTTCTCAACGTGAAAACTTTAGCCCGTATTCTCAATTTCTGAAATAAAATATACAACTTCTAAATGTATTATATATTTATAATGTTCATAATTATAATTATCATCATTCATTTAGACCTAGATTTTGGCACACCACTGACAATGGAAGTGAGTCGATATAGAAATACTGGGCTGCTGAGAAAAAGAGACATCCTCAGAGATAAAAGAACCAAAGCCTACTCCTGTTTAAAACAATCATTCTGGGCTAAGGACGAACTATGGCAACCAGGTCTAGAGATGAGAAACTCAAAGGGAGATTGTAATGTACTTTGAAGCTCTGTAGAAGAAAACAATGCCTCCACGTTGGAAGCCATGTTTTCTTTGACAAAAAGCTCAAAATGATCACTCTGATTAGAACAAAGCCAATAAGATGTCTACATTCTGACATGAACACTTGCCAGTAGGGAACTACATTTGAATTGATCACATAGTGCCATGCAAAACCTTTAAACCGAATGTAAGGTGGGAAGGAAACTTCTACGTAAACACTGATTTTATGGATATGATTTCAGCAGTACACATTTTTATTACTCCCAGAAAGTATTTCATTGATGGCAAAATACCTCCAAGTCTTACATAATGTAAATGCTGCCTGAACACGTTCACATATCACTGTATCTTTGGCTCACAGCAGCGTCCACAATTTACAACTTGCATATTGAAAAAACTACAAAATTATGACAGGCCTAGAAATGCAGCCAACAAATTTACTGCCTCTGTGTTATTTGCAAATTGATTGTTTCTTCTTTGGCTTATGGAAAGTAGTGAACTGCACATAAATGCGTATATATTCCTACCAACTCATAAGAGTTAATATTAGGTTTGAACTTTTCCCAAACTCAGAATATTATGATACCCTTCAAACAAGAATTATAATATATATGTTGGATTAATGTGTCTCTACTAGCTTATTTTTTTAATTGATTCCACTAATTCCAGGTCAAAGCCTTTCCACCTAAACATCTGCTTTTACAGAAATTGATCATTACCTGGCTTATGAATTAAGCATTTTTAATGGGCTCTTACTGAAAATCAAATTAAGAGGTTTTTTTGCTGTTGATTTTAAGCAGAACAGGTTGCTGTTAGCTAAAATGCATTCCATTTATTTATCAGGCCTTAAAACTTCATTTCATATGCATACATAACACAATTTTCAAAATCACTATTGAAAACAATATCACAGGTTGCATTTTCAACTCAAGCATTAATTTATGTATTATTTAAAAATCTAAATCAACCTTTAAGCTACAATATTTGAAAAGCCTGGTGCTAGAATTTTGGAAAACTCTTTGCTCCGGTCTCAGACATAAACAACATTCCCAAGAAGTATAAAAATCAGATAGACTCCTGCAGTAGGCAACCCTGGTCCTGACACCGATCTTTGTGCTTGAGGACCACTAAATCCAAACTGCACCCATTTGACAACAGGACTTTCAAAGAGTACAGAGAATGGCAAAGCAGTTCAAAGCAAAAACATTCCACCTTTTTCTTGCCAGTAAGAAAAATCTTGTATCACTATGTGCATTATTGCACACATTTTATCAACGGTACCTCCTGGGGAGCCCAGAGAACAAAAGCATCATCAGGAGGCTGTCAGCAACCAAGCAGTAATGCAGAGTCACTTTGCAGGTGTCAAAACCTCAATCAGAGAAAATCAGGACCAGTGGGCAGGCCACATGAGAAAATGGATACCAGAAGAATACCAAACAGCTGCTTAGCTCTGAGTGAAAGCAAGGCAGATACCCAGGGGGAGGTCAAGCAAAATACTTGGAGAACACATTGAAGCAGAGCCTGAAACAATGTAACACAGCAGCAGACAGCTGGGCCACAACTGCTTGGGAACACAGTCTTGCCGATACAGAGGCAGGGGGGGGCCGGGTTCACAAACAGCTAAGCAAGCATCCTGGAGGCCGACACCCTGAAATGAAGCAGCAGGCACTTCCTGCAGGCTAAACATGACTGCCAGGGCGTCATGGCAGGGCTGACTGCGCCAGCACACACAAAGACTTACTGTTACAGAGAACCACTGTTCACCAAATGCTCAGGATGAACGACTAATTCATATACAACCTGTAGCAGTGGCCGGGGTGGGAGGTGGGGGTACCTATACTGTCTAGTCGCTTGCTGCTATCCTAAATAAGCAGGTAACATGTTTGCAGACATTTCCCAGAAATGTCATCAGATAGCACTCACCACAGTGTTGGTGATGGGAAAGGGAAGTCAGTAACAGTTTACATCTGTAAGTGATCTTGAGCTTTAATGCCTAACACTTATACAAGTATCCCTCGTTTTTTGAAAGTCTATCGCATGCCATTGATTTGTAAGCAAAACCTACATTAATACCTGCTTTTGCCAAATGAAAGAATTCCAAAGAAATGTTCACTTTTATCACAAAAGGCAAAAAGCAAAAATAGCATTCAGTGTTTGCTTTGCAGCAGCTTCAACAGAAGTAGTGTACACTTCAACCAGCCAGAGTGACACCATCAAGCTCCTTCCTTGAGAGCTATTTTACATGGCCTAGTATTTATCATATCATTCTTGCTTTTACGTAGGCTACTGCTATTTTGGTCTTATGTATTATTTAGTATAATTGCACAAGGTCATTCAAGAGTGTCTGGGAATGCGCAAAGATTTCCTATATAAATTAATAGTAATTGTTTCTTAATGCCATTTTGGCTTATGAGTAGTTTCATAGGTGTGCTCTAGATGCTGACAGAAAAGAAAACTTGTATCTCAGACCTGTTTCCCTACTGATGTCGGGAACCCTTGAGAGCACCAAGAGGTGCTCTCAGAGTCAGTTAGATCACTAGATTTTTTTTTTTTAAGATTTATTTGTCTATTCATACAAGAGCTGGCGTATAGGCCAGAGGTGTGGGGACAGTGAGAGGATTCACCAGAGACAGAAGGGGAAGCAGAACAGACAGATTACCTGAAACACACTGCTATGGGGAGCAGCAGGTGAGACAGGAGAGGTCTGCTATGCCTTGTGGGTCACCTTCCTGGTTGGGGATCAAATTTGTGCTCCTGTGGCCACAGATAGCTTAATAGTGTTGAGCTTTTAACACCTTGCGCCACCAAGGAGGGCCCACTAGGAGATTTTTTTTAAAGTGTTTGTTTCTGTTTAGATCAAGGTTGGCAACATTTTCTGCTTTAGCCCAGACAACAAATATTTTAGGCTGCTCTAGCTCCAAGCTTCATTTTATAACTACTCAATTCTGCCACTGTCGGGAGAAAGTAGCCAGACAATCCAGTCACAGATGGATGCAGATGTTTTTTTATAAAAAGGCTATAGAGTAGATTTAACCCATAAGTCATAGTGCCTACTCCCAATTTAGACGCTCACCCAAAATACAGACATACCTGTATGAATGTTCTGCCTCTTATGGATGACCACTGCTTACCTGAGGAAGCACATCACTTCCGAGGTTTCATTTATGACTCAGTTGGCACCAAAGTCTGAAAATAAACTTTATGAGTCCCATGAATATCTCAAATCTTCTCTTCTCAAAAGCACTTACTCTCCTTCTCACAGAGCTTCTTTCTTGCAGTGAACCTGTGGCATGCCACCTGAGGTAGGCAACCTGCCACCTCTCTACTCGTATCCCCACCTTGGCGAATAACTGCTTCAAGGATGAGCTTGACACCTAAGACAAAATAACTAAGGTCCCAGTGGACTTCTGGGAAAGCCAGGAAAGAAATTTTAAATTGCCATTAGTCACAGTGACCTGATGACCAGAGACCCAAAGAGAGAAAGAAAAATGAAGTCCTCATGGCTTCCCTGGAGCTCATACAAGCAAATAGTGCTCCCTTCCCTGAATTGGATTTCTGTTACATCCAAACAAGAGGCCTTTTATCAAAATAAAGAACATGCTAGCAAAACTAAAAGTCCAGTGAGAATGTTTTAGCAACCGTTCAAAATAGCATTACGGGCACAGACAATTCCCAAAGTGCCCATATTGACATCTTACTTTTCGTCTTACTCATTAAAGTAAACACATTCTTCTAACCCTTTCACCCAAAATTGATCTAATTCTGTATTTTCTTTTTTCCCCCTATTTGCTAAAGACAAATCTGTGAGTAGTCTTTGACTCCTCTTTCATCTGACCCTTCACTTTAGGTTAGGTAACAAGTAAGGTCAACATTCCCTCACTTTTCCATTTCTAACACACCGAAATTTCTTTTAAACCACTGTTCCTAATGTATTGTAATCCCTATCACCACCACGAACACAAATCCTCCAAATAATCCTATATAGTGAGCATAATCCTATAATGGACATGTTTTTAGTCTCTCTACTTTGGATTTCAGCTTACTTCACACAATTCTCCAAATTTTATCATGGAAACACAAGGGGCTCAGTTACCTGGCTCACACCTACTCCCTCGCACCTACTCCCTCCCACCTACTCCCTCCCTTTCTACCCTCACCATTAGCTTTATGCCTTGCTCTTTGGACACCAGGCCTTTTTTTTTTTCCCTAAGTACTCCTCTCTTTGGCTCATCTTTAATAAACTAATTCTTACTAATCCTTGAGGCATCAAGTGCCTACTCACTCTCCCTCTGAGTCTGAGTCATTGTGTGGCTCTTTGATAGTCCTTTAGCACCGTAAACATGTCTTTGGTTTTGACAACTCATCTCCCACCAGGCTCTAAGCTCCTTGAAAATATGGACTATATCTTCTGGGTCAGCACCCACCCCCCCGTATTTAACATGGTTTCTGACTCAACAAAGTACTGACAAAAAAGCTGGTTAGAGGAAAACAAGGATGACATGAGCTGAAGCATCCCACACAGAAGCTTTACTGGGAGTTCACACATTTTTAGATAAGAAATGCCTTAACGCTTTTAAATCAAAGACCAATGCCTATTTGAGCTGATTTCTTCAATCCAAAATAAACCAAATTCAAATCCTTCTCCCAAATTTTGAATAAAATTATCATATTTTTACACTATAATGTGAAGAAATGAGACTAGTTAGTGGTAAACATACCTCTATTCTTCTTTTCTCTCATCACTTTACAAGGACTCTCATTTCTGGCCTCTGAGGTTAATTGCTCAGAAATACACAACAAAACATTGATAACATCACTAGTTATTGTAAAATCTTTTCGGTTGACACATACATAAAAGCAATTATCTCATCCTTTTTTTGTTGCTTTCTTAGTTTCCATTCATCTTCTCCTTTTTCTAATATCAGTGTTAGTAGACAACAGAAATTAGTTTGTGAAGACAGTCAACTGATTGGCAGCAACTATTACAACATTTTGGGGGGAAAAGTCTTTAAAATATAGATAATTTTCATTAAGTAAACAAAAAGCAGTAATGCTTTACTAATCACTGAGTGTTTTTAATTTGAGAAACATTTAATTTATATCAAAAGATTAAATGTAAAATTGTAGTGGGTACAGGTTTCATGGACTCCACCCCCACTCCAGATGCTGAAACTCCAAATCCCATCAGTACCAAGGAGAAGCACGCCAGGATGTACGGGCAGAGCTGAGCAGCCAGGTTGGGATAAAACCGGACATGTGGGCTCTGGGGGGACCTGGTGGTTCGCAGCTGATCGTTTTGGCGCTCAATCAGTTTTCATCGAGCCGGTGGAGCCCAAGTCAGCAGAAGTGGTAGGACATCCTAGTTAACCTGTGTTTCTCTCCCTCTTTCCCTGGGTTATTCCTTTACCTTTCTCCTTATAAATAAATCCATTATTTAACCTTTTGAGTGTGTCTCCATAATACGATTGAATCGTAAGTGCACGGGTGAAGACCCACAGACAGGCAACCCAATTCACATTGGGTACCCTGTAACAAAATGAGTAAAGAAAACAAAAATTTATTACAGAAGCAATGATAAGGTAGGTTTCTCAGAATTTATAAAGAAGGATGTGGCTTTAGAGTTCAGGTCTAAGTTTATCTAAATCTCCAAAAAGCAATGAAGGATGAGTTACAGTTAAAAAAAAAATCATTAATTTCCATTTACTCAAGGTCTTAGAAGAGAATATTGATTCCAGTTCTTTTTTAAAAAAGTATAACTGCAGTATTACTTTGGTCTATTTCTACCAACTTCTGTCCTTTCTAGAAAAGTCTTTCTGAACACACAAATAACTTGCAGACACACACACAAATACAGTAGATATATTGCATGAAAAGCATTTATTCCATTTTTATATGCATTTCTGAAGAGAGTTTAAGAAAAAACATTTGGGCAAAATTCTAGTTTATGTTTAAACATTCGTTCAGGTTTACAGAAAAAGTTTTAAAAAGTAAAATTCTTGTCAAGCCTTATGATTTACAGGAAATCTTTGAGCTTCATTTTCATAAAATATGACAGGAAAAAAATTTAAAAAGCAATCTTATGATTATACTTAGTGTTAAAAATATTTTTGAATTTAAATGTCATCATGATTTACTATAAATACATAATGTCCAATTTAACATTAAAGTTATCAATTCTTTTGGATTTCAGCTTGAAAAATAGGCCCAACCACCATCCTTAAAATAGCAAATTCTCAGGATTCAAGGCCAGGTATGCAAAGATGAACATATGGATATTTATTATGATGAGCACCTTTATAAATACTTACAAGTGAACTGCTGTTTTATAAAACACACCAAAAGTTCAGCATGCAAACAGAATATATCCAGAATTTTTTGAAGCACAAAGAGATGTTCCCACAAAAACAGTTGTAATTGGAGAACTTCCATTCTAATAAATTGTCTTGATTTCATCTTAGATGTTAACAATCATTTGTTCTTCTGGTTCTAATTCAAAAAGACATCAATCAAAACTATCCTACATAGAATTACCTTTGTTTTTCTCCAACAAATAGACAGTTCATCCGAATTTGTCCAGAATCATCCCTCCTCCATTCCATAAAAGGAAAGCCCTGCATCATTAACACAAAAGGGGCAAAATCCGAAAACAAGCAAACCAATTAAAAAATGAGCAGAGGATCTGAATAGATATTTCCCCAAGGAATTCGTGTAGCTGGCCAACAGGGACATGAAAAGATGATCAACATCACTAATCATCATGGAAATGAAAAGCAAACCACAATGAGATATCATCTCACACCTGTCAGAATGACTGCCATTAAAAAAAAAAAAAAGTATTGGCAAGGCTGTAGAGAAAAGAGAACCCCGGAGCATTGTTAGTGAGAAGGAAAATTGCTATAGTTGCTATGGAAAACAGAAAGAAGTTTCCTCAAGAAATTAAAATTGAACTACCATATGATCCAGCAATTCCCACTTCTGAGTATTTCTCTAAAGAAAACAAAAATACTAATTTGTTCACTTTGGCATTAGTTACCATAGTCAGATGTAGAAAAACTAAGCTAAGTACCCACAATTAGATGAAAGAATAAAGATGTGTTATGTCTGTATCTGTATATAAGACATACATACTTACATGCAAACACTCCATGGAATAATATGTAGAAATAAAAAAGATGGAAATCCAGAACCCTCCCTGGTGGCACAATGGGTTAAGTAGCACAGCACTAAGAAGCTATCGCAGCCACTGCAGCACGAGTTCATTCCCAGTCAGAGAGGTGACCCACATGGAGCAGCAGACCTCTCCTGACCTGCCCACTGCTCCCCTCAGCAGTGTACTTCACTCCATCTGCCTGTTCTGCTCCCTGCTTTGGTGAATTATCTCACCCCCTGCACCTCTGGCCTGCACTCCAGTTTTGTATGCATAAATAAATAAATCTTTTTTAAAATGATGGATTTCTTGTCACTTGCACAAACATGGGTGGGCCTCGTAGATATTACCTTAAATGAAATAAGTCACAAAAACAAATACCACATGATCTTACTTAAATATGACATGTAAGAAACAAAACAAAACACAGATACAGAGGGGAAAAAAAAACTACTGGCTACTAGAGAGGACAGGAGTTGGGACAGTCAAAGTAAGTGGGAAAGATCAAAGGGTACAAATTTCCAGTTATAAAATTAATAAATCATGAGAATGTAGTATATGGGGCATATAGGCAGTAAGATTGTATTGCAAATTCGAAAAACGGCTAAGAATACATGGAAAATAGACTTATGGTGATCATTTCACATTATATACAAATGTCAGATCATTATGCTGTACATCTGAAACTAATATAATGTTGTGTGTCACTTATCCTTCAATTAAAAAAAAGGGGCTGGGAAGGGCAAAATTCTCTTCACGTCAACTTCTCTCAATTTCACCACAGTTCACTCATAGGAATGGCATACTTAACCACACCTTCTCATCCATCCAATCGTTCCCCTGGAGAAATCCACTCTCTAGTCTATTGTTTAGTCCTAAAAATCAACTGCTGAGGCATGTTCAAGAAGGTCCTGAATTATTGGTTTCTTGTACTAATTTAAATTAATTCCAGAGTTGAGAGTCATCCTCCAAAAAACATTTGTTGTTTTCCTTTAATAAATTAAAACAGCATGACTCATTTTTTTAACCCATCAGTAACTTAATCTAGTTTATTAAAATACTGGGTGAATTTTCACCTGAATATTCTAAAAATGTTCCAAGGAACAGATGTGCAGTAGAGAAAACTAGGCTGCTATCCAACAAGAACCGATAGGGTTCTCTTTTTTAGGAGCTTGCCACTTGCTGTTAGTATTTAGTTATCAATAGGAACAGGGTAAACACTCCAACTGAGAATAAGGTAACACTAAGAAAGGAAATGATTAGGGTGACTGAGGTCAAAATGTGTCAGGCTAGAGTGGTTTGCTGCATTGACTGCCTCCTCTTCCACTGGATATGTGGGAACATGGCCAATGTTCCACCTAAAAGATGATTGTCTCAAAATGGCCAATTTTGTGAAAAATGTATTTTTTATGGAAATGAACCCAGAAACCTATCCATAGAATTCTGACCTGTTTTGAGTTGTAAGAACTCTGAGGAAATCATTAGAGATATGCCTTGACGTTGAAGTAAAAGTCATCTACCAATGTGGTAGAAAGTCAACTTTGGGGTCGAGGAAGGGGGCAAATTTTCTTTTGGAAAAAAAAAGGGGGGGAGCAAAAAGTGTTAGCATTTAAAGGTGATACATTCTTTTTAGATAGGGAACCACCCCAAAATAACTCATCTCATTAAATTCTCCCAATAACCCCATAATGTTAGTACCTTTCTAAGTCTCTCAGACAGGAAACAGAGGGTAAAGGAGCTTTAGTTATGCAATCAAAATTACATAATTAGCAAGTAATAGTTCTGGAGTTGGGTCCCTAAATCACAAGACTTCAAAGTTCTGTGGTCTGTTTATTTTTCCCACCCACTTGCCTGAAAAGCTGTACAAGAATGTTTTCTAATCAGTTACAAAATGTATTACCAGGTTTAGATATTAATGTTGCATGTTGCCATGTAGTACATGTGGTAAGCATACTTACTGCAAATTTTCTCACTGCAGCTTCTCAACACCCTGCTAAAACAAACACTTCAGTGCTGAAATATCTTAGTTCATACAGCTTCCCTAGTCACCAGGCCGCTACACTGCTCTGAATCTGAACATACCCCCAAAAGAAAAAGGTTTGCCACTGAACAGAAAGACCATGAGTGTTCAGTAACAATATGCCCTGCCAGGCAGAACCAAAGAACCAAGGATTATTCACACTCAATGCACTGTAATTGGTTCTTTTACCCTGCAGAAGGAAAGAAGTGCTCAGATTGGTCAGAAAGTCTTTTCAAAATAATAAGCCTTCACGCACAGAGACCAAAGCAACAGAAAAGAAAAAGTAAGAACTGCTTAGGCAGAAAGACTAGGAGTCCTGACCAAAAGGGTAGACGCAGATTAGAAGCTGAGATGAGACACAGGTGACAAGAGAAGCGAGGACAGCAGAAGTCAGTCACTCACTGCAAATGAAACAATTCACAACAACATGAAGAGAAGAGAAATGGGAATAATGGAATCATTCATCTTCTGGCCCAACCCTCCCTACATCTACATGTAGAACTATGCAGCTTTTTAAAATTCACAGAGAACATTCTTTGTATTATCTCATTTGATCCTCACTCTGTGGTCCGTAGTTATCATTTTTACTGCCATCCAATTAAAGGACAGAATTTTAGGGAGTAAAGCAGCTCAACTATTTAGATAATAAAATGGTAATTACAAAACTACAACTCTGGTCTTATTTTGGTCTAATGTTCATTCCTGACATTTCCACTAGCACAGATTTTAAAAACAAGTGAAGTTAACACTTTAGAATGAGTTTTTTAACTCATGTTAGAATAAATTTTTTTAAAAGATTCTTACTAAGTAGGAATTTAGAACCTCAGATTACAAAACATAAACCTACTCAGAAATCCACCCAACAGCACTTACGTAAACAGAGCATCCTTCACCTGATAATATCACTCAAATTCTGAATCACTAACAAACCTTTGTCTTTTCCTACCCTCACACCTCAATAAACATTTCTATTTTACTACTTGTCTAGAGCCTACAAAGTCTTCAAGCATATAAATTAAGCTTCCTTAACAAAGGAGTATCCAAGAACAATACAACATAATAAAGACAATGATATGATTGGACTCTCCCTGGTTGCTCAAGGGGTTATTAAAGCCCGGCACTTTGGAGCTATCTGCAGCAACTAAAGTATGAGTTCAATCCCTGGCCAGGGGAGGTGACCAACATGGCACAGAAGACCTCTCCTGTTTCATCCACTGTTCTCCTCAGCAGTGAGTTACAGTCAATCTGCCTGTTCTGTTCCCTACTCTGTCTCTGGTGAATACTCTCAGCCCCCACTCCCCTGTACCACTGGCCCATAACCCAGTTCTTGCATGCCAAATAAATATTAAAAAAAATAAAAAAAGATGACTGAGGACTGAGACTCAATTTAGGCATCAGAATCTATTCCAATCATAAGCCTAAGACAACCACATATCAGACTGTCAAAATCAGACTTTAACATCTGTCTCCACATTAATGTTACAAAGAAGATAATACTGTTATACAAGATGGTGACAGATATATCAATAGACTTCTAGAATTTCAACAGGCTCTCTACCTTTCAAAATCTCCTCCATACCTCAATTCCATATGATCAATTTAAAGAAGATATCATGATTGAACAAATAAAAAAGTCAAGCAGAGTGAGATCAAAGAAATTAACTAAACTCATACTTAGAAGAGAGGGATTTATCCTCAAACTTTTTAATCCAGGAATTCAGGCAGCCCTTTTAGCCTTTCCAAACATCTGTAAAATACACTGATCTCGAAAGTTTCCGGTGTAAAACACACTGATCTCTATTATATAAATGAAATAGGAACTTATTACTCATAAGCTGCACCTGGGGATGATAAAAATGCAGAATCTTGGGTCCATACTAGGCAGAATCTGCATTTTAACAACCTCAAATGATTCACAGATAGACTGGAGTCTGGGAAGCACTGATCTAGAAGCATACACATAATCACAGCCAGAAAAAGAACCCACAAGAGACCCAGTTTTAAAAATGTCCCTTTAGGAAAAGCATAGGAAATCCATCTGGTTCAAAGACACTGGGAATTTAAGCTGCACTTCCAAAAAAAAAAAAAAAAGTAAAGGCAAGTGTTCATTTGAAAGGATAAAGGCAAACCATGAAGGGGCTCAAGCCCACTTGCTTGCCACAGGCATCCTTAACATCCTATCAGGCATGTGTGTGAAAGTAGCCACAAGAAACTCTCATAGAAATGGTTTCCTGACCCCTGACGCTCCTGCTATGAGTGAAACAAGACAAACAAATGTAATAGAGTGAAAATGAAAACTATGAACAACTATAAGCCAGAGACATATTATGGGGGTAGATGGGGAATGGGATGGGAACTGGGGTGGGAAGAGTGCACTGGACTGTGGTGATGGCACACGGGTGAATTGGTGTTAGCCATGGGGATTACAATGGAGATGAAAAAATGCACAAAATGAAGAACAATGTAAAAAAATAAAAAAACATAATAATAGAAAGGAAAATGGTTTCCATTGTTTATGCTGATAACATACAAGGTTTGAAATTTATTTTTGTGTTCATTTTGTACAGTATTTGATTTTGCCCCTCAGGTATAGTCCCAGTAGTTCTCCCACCACCAAAGCACAAGTGATACATTACCATAGAAAATCATTTTCTTTGGTTAAGTCAGTATATATCCCTCTAAGAGTAGGTGAAAGTATGAAACCTTACTTCTTCAGTATAAACTCAGTGATCATTCAGCATTTTTCCCCAATAGAATAACAAGCATATCCTTCCTGTTTTAAATGAGGTTTACCAAATGAGTTCAGGTATATTCCTTTTTTCACATCAGCTATAAATAATTGCCTCCCTCTAAAGGGCCTATTTCTGAAAATAAAAATGTCTTTTTGCCTGATTAAACTTCATCATCTGAGAACTTTTATTCTGCAAATTTGTAGTTGAAAAATTTGTCATTAGAAGCTTGCTTTGTCAAAATGAACTCTTTTCAATTGCTTTGAGAGAGCACTCCTATACTTAATTATTTGGAGGAGGAAGGGAACATCCTATTCTGAAAGGAATACACTTGACAAAATATTTGGACCCAAGCATTCAACCTGAAGACATCTCTTGCAACCCAAGGCAGCTAGCTCAATATTTATAATGCCTTTAAAAAACTGAAGACAGGAAGACAAATGTGGTCAAAAAATACCTTATAAAACAATGTCCCCAGAGAGCCATCATAGGTGCCAGCACTATCTTGCCCCAAGGGAACCCTTGTTCTCTGTTGGTGGGGATATAAAAAGGTTCAGCCACTATGGAAAGCAAGGTGGAGGTTCCTCAAAGAATTAAAAAGAAATTCACAAGATCCAGTTCCCCAATTCTGACTAGAATTTACATGAAGCATAAAGAAACACAAATTTAAAGAGGTATTGGACCCCCATGTTAAGTTTAGCATTATATACAACAGCCAAAAGCTGGAAAAACCTAAGTGCCAGATAAAAGGCTAGAGAAGATGGTATAATACTCAGAAAAAAAAAAAAAAGAAACGATGAAATGGAATGGGCGGGCCTATTATGTTTGGTGAAATAAGACAGATGGAGAAAGACAAACTGTATGATTTCACTCATTATCTGGTACATAGAGACACACTGAAAATGAGTGAACTAAATAAAAAAAAATCTCTAAGAACAAATTCATGGCTACCAGAGGGAAGGAGGCGAAAGGAAGGACAACTAAGTAAAAGGAGCCAAATCTACATTGAAGGATAGGTTTGGACTTTTTGTGGCAAAGTTACTGTATTATATACTGATGCTAACTTATAGTGATCCACAGCTGACCCTTATCTGAGGTTATAAAGCAACATCACTTCATTCAACATTATTGAAAAAATCAAAGATCATGATGGGAAGCCCACGGGGAGTACAACTGAGATGGAAAAATGCACAAAATCATGTAAAAATAATTATTAAAAAAATCAAAGATCAGCAGTATGAAGCTTATCACAGCCACTACAGCAGAGGTTTGATCCCCCGCCAGGGAGGGGACCCACATGGTGTGGCAGACCTCTCCTGGCCCATCTGCTGATCCCCTCAGCAGTGTATTCCAT
Organism: Condylura cristata; assembly: GCF_000260355.1. NCBI lineage: Eukaryota > Metazoa > Chordata > Mammalia > Eulipotyphla > Talpidae > Condylura > Condylura cristata. The sequence continues at coordinate 23,309,731 of NW_004567105.1, forward strand.
CCATCTGCCTATTCTGCTCCCCACTCGGTCTCTGGTGTAGCCTCTCACACCACTGCACCTCTGGCCTGTAGCCCTGTTCTCTATGCATAAGTAAATAAATCTTTAAAAAGCTAAAATAAAATGGAGAGGAAAAAAAAGATAGATTAGTCAAATGCACATATATACCCCTTCTTCCAAATGGCTCTGTAAGAACAAACTCCCAACTGAGAAGAGTAGCCAAACCTCTGAATACAATCTCCACAGCGATCGCTTGACAGAAGTGACACAGTTTAAGGGATGTCACTTCCACATGCAGTAACGTTATAAAGAGTTAAATCTATTGACTCTCATTGCTAATGCAGGGGTTATCGCAAACAGAAAAGAAAGCAGGGTAGACATGCTTTCACTGTGGAACAAATTGGAAATTAACAAAAACAAGATGTTTGCTTTTCCCAAAGTGCTTTCATTTATCTGCCTTTCTCAAAAACGAGTTTTATAATCTTGGGTTTACAATAGCAGCTCAATAACAATATGCTTTCTAACAATGTCCTAAACACTGATAGATTAAAACAAACAAAAAACAAAAGCTATGGTTTGCATCCTTTTAGTCTCTTTATAGAATACTTACAAGCAACTGAAGAAAAAAAGAAAAAACTTCACACATCTGTAAAAATTTTACTTGCCTTCTTCATCTTAAAAAAAAAATTTGTAAGAAGCAGACTTGTGAACTGCATTAAAAATTAATACCCAAAGAATTCCATGTATGCAGGGTTATATGGATTTGCCATTCTTCCCACTGGATTTTTAAACAATGTTGAAACATGGCTGTTTGAAATACTTCAATGTCATCATTTAACTCTGCTCAAAATGTCAAGAGCCATATTGCGCCCCAGTGGCCACTCTTCAGCAAATAACACATCCTTTGAAGTTAAAATACTCCTAAATGATGCCAAGTGAGGATTTCTAGGTTAGTACAGTCAAAGTTTTCTACTTCGAAAGAAATCAATACTCCCTGGAATCACAATTAGGAAAAAAAAAAAAAAAAACACTTTGATTATCAATACTCTTGAATTTTTCAGTTTCAAATGTAAGTACATTCCTTTCCTCACAGCAGCACGTTTTATACGTTGTTTCTTAATTACGCCTTAATCATAGCTTATAGTGATTTTGTTTTTTCCTCAACTTGTTGATCCTTTGCAATAATCACACATTTATATAGTAAAATCAGCAAAAATGAAGGGTAATCAGCAAAGAAAAAGAGATCTGACAGACACATTTCTTGACGCCCATACCTACCACATAGCCACTATTCCAAAGGTACTTATTTGTACTTCATTTCACAAATCAAGCCATGCAGTCAGTCTCCTTGACTATAACTACATGGTGTACCACACTCCAGATCCTATCACACTCTCATATCACAACATGACCCAGCAAGGAAACCATGAAACAAAAGCTTACCTGAAATTAATGAAATTATCATAAGCAAATAGCACCTCCTTTGCCAAACAGTAAGGTGTTTTAAAAGAGACCTTCGGACTGTCTCACACTATGTCTACAGCCTTCAAATAAGTACTTATACATACAATTTCACTTAATACTAGAATAAAATGGAATCTGAATCTGGAGTTAGAATTTTCAGTTCTAGTCTATTTCCTATATTAATGTTTTAGACATGGGCAAACCAAAATTTATCTCCAACTTCATCTTTAAAACAACCTTTCCTAGTAATTCAAATTTCCTGCATCCTATGAAATGCCCTTAGATTTACTCTAAAAGTCTGGTAGCAGCTTGTATGGGAGATCATGAAATAAATCATTTCAGCACTCTAGCTGTTTTCAAAATTCTCCTGAGTAGACAGTTCACTTAGTCCTTTCCCATCTACCTGTTAAAAAAGGCCACAGTTGAACCCTTAACTGTAGCCCCAAAAAGTTTCTAGAAAACAGAAACAAATTTATAGCTTTTATTGTAAGACATCTTCAGTACAAGAGAAAACTGACAAATGCACAGAAAAAAAAAAAACTATCAGAGGAGAGAAAGCAAGAGGAAGAGAGATCAATAGAAACTTGATAATGTTGCATCTTGCTGGCATTAACTTCCCAGAAAATAAAGCCAAAAAATTCTCCAAGGCAAAGGCTTTAATCCCTATGACCAGTCAAGGCAAATCTAATTACATGGAACATCTGCAAGAAAAACAACTGACCTGGTCAGCTAGGAAGGAGACGTTTAGAAGCACTCTCAAGCTTCCAAAGATCTCAGTAAGGTGCCAATGAGCACCAGATCAAGAAAAAGACCAGCTCAAACCATCTGCCAAGCATCCTA
>NW_004567105.1:23312396-23313803 GCF_000260355.1 Condylura cristata
CTGTGCTGTGCTTTAACCCGCTGCGCCACCAGGGAGGGCCAAGCATACAGCATTTTAAAAGTCTATCCACGATTCCCAGTTTCAAACATTTTACAGTGGCTGCTAAAGGAGGCTAAATGGACAGTGAATGTTTGTTGATAGCCAAGTCTACTTATATTCATAATTGATGATTTGTTGAATATAGTCGTTTATTCCTCAAAAGCACACCCAAATCAATCACCTAGCATTGTATATAATTACACCTGTAGTTATTAAAAATATTTTACCTTTTTCATCCCCTACCACCTTCCCCCAAAATAGAAGGCAGGCAAGCAGTTCTTTATGCTATACTGTGTTTTTTTGAATCAGGCTCTAAGTATAAAAACCATTCATAAAGAAGTCTTCACTTCCAACAGCCTAGCTGTCTTTTCCAATGAAGACTACCACACTTTAGACTTTGTGAGGTCATTAAAAATCTAAAGTTAATGTAATACTTAGCTTCCAAGACTACTAAAAATAATTTACAAAATGAATGTTACTATGTTAAACGCACCTTGAGAATTATGAAGTTATAAGAAAGTAAGATTTTTTCAAAGCACATTAAGGATAAACTTTGTCCTTTCCTAATATCATGAAAAAAAAAAAAGAATATGCCATTCAGCTATGATAAACAGCTGCACCATCACGGCATTTTTAGCAAGTGCTTTTAGTGTGCTCAACAGTAACAAAGAGATTAGGAAGACAAACTGTGCTCTTAACTCATGTTGGAATCCAAAAGGTTATTTGTAGCTATTTAAGAAATATAGCAGCAGGGAATTCACATTACCAAGGAGCACATTAGCACTGAAAAGCTAAGTGCAGATGACAAGATAATGTAAATTAATCATCAAATAAATATATATATATATATACACCACACACCTGCATGCCTAACACGTGCATGTGTGACGCACACACTCACATATGTACACACACATACATAAAAGCAACTAAGAGACAGATGGTCAGTAAGCAATTTCCCTGTGGCATCTGAATGCATCCGTTAACTGCTTGTATTTGGGTCATTTGCTAGGATAAAAACCCCATGTGATAGGACCCGAAGAGGTAAGGCAAAGTAGTCCATACCTGTCTCACCAAATTTTAGTTTCACTTTACCATTAAGTGATGCACTTGATCAAACAGCAAAATGAACCTTTCCAAATATATTTGATTAAACACCAAAAACTTATGTAGAAAATAAAATGCCATATAAAATATGCCTGTAAGTTGCATCCATTTGCATTTTTTTCAGTATACTATAAACTAAAAAGGAAATCAGAGTAAAATAACACTTTTATACACACTGGCTTCTCCAAATAACGACCTGAAGAGACAATCTTTTATGTTTATGCTTATTTACTTTGATTTTATAGTAATTCTTTTTTTTTT
>NW_004567105.1:23314243-23354711 GCF_000260355.1 Condylura cristata
CTAGGTCAAAAAGTCAAACTAACATTAACATTAAAAGACCACGCACAAGGAACATTGAGTATCCTTATGAAAAAAACAGGTTTTAAAAATATGCCTTAAATAGTCACTTCTTCATTTTAAATACTGTTAATCAAAATCTTTATGACTTTAGGGATCTAATTAACTAAAATTTCTGTTTAAAAAGTGAGATTTACATGTACACCCAAAAGAACTAAACTGGGAACAGGGCATTACGAGGGGGCAGGGGAGAGGATTGATTCTTTTGTTTTTGCTGTGTACTTGTTTCTCCCTGTTTCACACAATTATCACACAAAGAATAACAGAGACCAACAGGTAATATTAGTGATCAGGGCTAAGTTTATCAAATGCAAAATGGGCAAAAAGGAAAAGAAATTCAAAGCAGCCATAAACCCATTTCCTACTTCAAAAAGTCAAATGATATATTCTTAAAAAGTATCATTTAATCATATGTGAATAAAACATATAGAAATTGCATTATCTTATTTACTAGTTACCTACAATACCTTTAGCTAGGTGACAGGTCCAAAATAAAATCAGACAGACCTCAAAGCAAGCAACAATTATAGTTTAGTTATGTTGCTTTGAAGCAAACTGACTCTCCTTTTAATGAACAGTATTTTTAATGGGGATGGAGGGGAAATGATGTAATGTATCTTTAACAAATATATGAGAACAGAGAATTTGGTGTCAACAAGTTTTTTCACCAACCTAAACAATTTCTCCAGAAAATGAGACGGTCCTTCAGGAAGTCACATGTAACATGATTTAAAATTTGGCAAGGACTGCATATTTATAATTTCAATTTTACTCTAATCACAGTTTAAGATTCACTACAGTCACTACCAGTTGAAGGCCAGAGACGTGGGGGATGAAGTTAAAAGCATATCTGGTTTTTCATCACACTATGAATGCTAACTTTTCTACTGTTTGTTTCAGCAATCACAGCCCTATTCTTAAGTTTAACACAGAAAACACTTGTAAAATATTAAATTTGACCATAGGGAAATTGATGTTGCTTTAAGAAAGTTTCAGATTACCACTTAATCTCAACCAAACTACATCAAATACTGAAAGCAATTATATATATCATTTATAAAGTAAACTTGATCAGTGTATTTAAAAGAAATGATAACTTTGAGAAGTACCACAGCCAATAATGTTTAAGCTACAGCAATATAAAGCCCTCCTAAAGTAAATGCCAGATTCTTCAGCTGAAATGCAGTCCTGATTTAGTTAGGCAACTCAAGCATAACAACCATCTCCCTCCTTGAGAGCTGCTCTTTTCACTTGTAGCCCAGGCCTCTCCTTACCAAACTGTATTTCACAGAAGTTCCTGGGAGGCAGTGGAGTCCACAGTGAAGTTTAAACAAAGTTTTAAACGTAAGTCTTTGTAGTCTAAAATTTAGTGGTGGAAACAAACACTTATCATCCTCCTACATTTTCCACTTGACTCCCAGCTCTTTCCCCTTCACACACCAGTGAATTAGGAAGAAAGTATATCTGAACAGTCATTATTTATAGTGAATTTTTGGCACTGAATCAACTGAACATGCTATGCAGACACCAAATCAGTCCCCTGCTCTTATTAACACGTATTTCATAATTTCTAGGACACATAAAAACCAAGTTTGACACTTTCAAGAGTTCATACTCTAAAGAGCATGGGACTGCATATATAGTTTACTAAGAAAATCATGTAAAATACACTTTTTTAAACTGCAGAAAAGTACAACTCATATTTACAGGCCCCCAACATCAAATTGGCATATAATACTCAAATATCATCTTTACCATGCAATCAATTGGCAAATCACATTAAATTCATCATTGTAGCCAGGTTGAAGTTAACCATCTTGACACTTCATTGGATCTATAGCACTTAAAAACTTAGAACTGCAAGGCACAACTGATTCATGATCACTCTTGCACTGTGGTTAAGTAACAAAGGTTTAACATTTCTGACTAATAAGCATTGAACCTATAATATGTGCAACAGTAGTTTAGTTCCAGCCTTAACCTTTACAGGCCACTTTGTCCTGACATGTACTTCACATAAAGAATTAGAGAGCAATAAGGGACAGCATAGAGCAGGAATACCTGATTTATCAGTGTTCTGCAAGAGAGCAACAGTGTTACAGTAAGTTACTTATTTCATGCTCTATATTCTTGGTTTAAATACTTTTTATTCAAACTGTCCCTTGCAGAGCCAGTAACTACCCAGATGCACCCATCTTTAGAATCAAAAGCTTCATATTCCAATAGCTTAGAAATAGCAGGTGCACCGTAACACAAACTTGGAGGGAACAGGAACAGCTCACTGTACTAATACACACAGCTCATTTATTTCTCAGAGCATGTATCATAATCGCTGAAGTCTGTACACTATTTAAAAGTTGAGGGAAAATGTATGTCTAACAGTGGCTTCCTACAGCTGTTCTCTGACAAACACTACATACAGTGCCTGAAGGAGGGTTCACTGGATCTTCTTGCACCTATTCCTATTATCAAGGGATTGCTTAGCAGACCTGGGTGTAAACCTAGAGTTGCTGATTTAAGACATACATCCTTGAACATGCTTTTAGCTGGAGAGTAGGCATGCCGGAAAATACAGAATATGGCTAATTACCACCAGGAGAAAATTCTGCTTTCACCTAGTCTCACTATCAACCACTTTGCTCAAGTTCACTCACTGCTTTGCCCTGACCCTTGGGATCCATTCACTTTCCACTGCCCAGAGAGGCTGTTGAAAAGCTGTCAAAGTAAATCTGTGCTCACTTTTTGGATGGTTTAATTTCAATGGAGCATGAAACACCCCAGGATGGTTAATAAGTTTAGCCAGGCATGCTGTTCTCCCTAATATATTTTAATTATGCATCTGTTTTAATTGTAATCAGATTAAGTCACCGAAAAGGCACAAATTGGAATCTCCCTTAATGGCTATTGGAGCTTTTCATCAGTTTCCAAACACTAACAACGTTTAAAAAATACATAAGTACAACTGTAACATTTTCCAGAAATCAATTCAGTTTCTTTGACAACAGAGTTCAGTTCTCATTAGCCACCCAAACCAAAGCAAATGCAAGACAACTTCAGTCTCTAGGGGCGTCTTCCCCAATTAGCACAAAAGAGTCTCCAAAGTCCAATGTAAAACTCCCAAACAGAAACGAAAGCCCAGGCTTTTATAAAGTGCTAACTCCATAGATGGCCAGAGGGGAGCGGGGACAGAGACGCAGTGAGCAAAGAACCCCAGAGAGACCATCAGCAGAAACATCTTGGTCAAAGTACAGTACACATGTCAAAAGGGAAAGCTGAAGCCCAGTAAGATCTCGCTCTCTCCCCACTCTTTTGCCAACTGTCAAACGCGTGTTTAACCTCGGGAAATAAAAGTGTCCCATCAATAAAAGGAAATGTTGAGGGATGATCTATTAGGGGGCGGTGAAGCGGCTTCCTTCCAGCCCAGACGTAAAATCGCTTAATACGCTTTTGTTGCACCAAGGAATACCTAAGACTATTTTTTAAAGTGCGTTCATTAAGGAGTTTCCCAAACTGCCGTGATTTCCGCTAAGAAACTTAAGCGTCTGCCAGCAGCCCAGAAGCAAGGGCGAGAGAACCTGCTGCAAACTAGAAGTCGAAACTCCCTCCGCCCGCCCAGTGCGCTCGCGTCCTGGGTGTCTGTTTTAGGTGTTAATGTTGACGCGTTCCCCACACCTCAGGTGCAGGACCATTTCCTCCCAGCGGTACTTAGAGATTTAAAGCGGGAAGCGTCAGAGTCACCGCGAAGTCCCCACATAGCCCGTCATCTCTTCCGCTCGCTCGCTTACCTGTCATCATAGCAGAAATCCGCACTCAGGGTGTTGAGATACAAGGCGAGCCCCAGAGCGCTGCTCACCAACTCAGCAATCATCTCTCCACCGCCTTCCCTCCGGCTCGGCTCCCAGAGCGAGGGCAGCAGCGGCAACAAAAAACAGAAGCATCAATCCCCACCTTCTGCCGCCTTCTCCTCCCAGCTTCACTTTTCACTCGCTTCCACGCCCTCCCTCGTCTCCCTCCCTCGCTCGCTCCCGCGGGTCCTTAGAATCCACCGCTCTCCTCCTCCTCCTCCTCTTCCTCGAGCCCGTCTCCGCAGCTCCCGCGTCCTCCCTGGGTGCGGGCTCACACCGTGCTCCCCATGCCCGGCGCCCGCCAGCGGCGAGCGGCGTTCGGCTCCGCGCCCCCCGGCGGATGCACAGGGCTGGTCCTTCGCACTGCTCGCGGTCCCCACCCTAACCCATGGCAGTTCGGGGCGTCCTAGGTAAGGAGTGGGACTCGGAGGTGGAAGGGTGCGGGCTGGGGGCCGAGGGGCAGGACCAAGCCTGGCTCTGGGACCAGCTGGAGGAAGGGAGAAAAAGAGAGGCGGGTGGGAGGGACGCAGCGAACCGCCTCCCCACGCCGCCTCCCGGGCGCACGGCTCTGGTGCCGCTCGGGTTGACTCAGGCCGCCACAGCGGCTGCAGCTCATTCACTCTTTATTAGCTCCCGCCCAGCCCCAGCCCCAGCCTCTTCTCCAGTGAAGTGAGAAGCGGTGGCTGGCGACTCCAGAAGCTCCCGCGTGGGGTTCTGTGCTCTGCCCCCCGCGCCTGCGTGGCCAACCCTCCATCCGAGCTTGCCCCGCCCCTTTCCCCACCCAGCTCCTCCCCCAAGGCTCCGCCCACACAACCTCCTCTGGCTAAAGGCTCCTCCCACCACCTTGGACCCGCGGCTCCTCCTACCCATCTCACGGCCTTCTCTGGTTTCTTTCACCTTCGATTTCCCTTTGGAAAGCCCCCGGGACCCAAGGGTGACGGCTGGAAGACAGCGCACAGGGCTAGCTGGAGTGCGCCCAGGAAGGGGGGGAGGAGAGGGGAAAGGAGAAACGACACCTCGGCTTCGGTCCTGGAGACCTGGTACCTAGCCCAGAAGCTACCTGGCGGTGTCTGGCACCGGCTGGATCTCAGCGCCAGCGTTGTGTGTCAAATGTAGCCAAGGGAAAGTCTGCTCAGCTGGCGAGACTTATAGGAAGCAGAAGAGAAAGAACAGGTTTAGCGAGTACTGCAGCCTGGGTTGCCACAAACATTCGTAAACTCACAAATGCGTGAGCCGAAATGTGTAATAAGGTTATTGAAGGGAGAGGGAGGCTCTTAGGAAGGAAAGCTTTCAGCTCTGAGCAGGCGATTGCCCGAATGTCAGCTGAACGATGTTTAGGCAGGGAAATGTTCCCGCAATCAGGTTAAAAAGAAAGGACTCAAAAAGAGAGACGCGCGCACACATACACATATACACCTCGCAATTGCGGGGGTCCTTTCATGGTTTTAGGGAAACTGTCAGGCTGACACTGAGAACACAGAGAAAAGATGCCCGTGTAGCCTTTACGGTACTGCGTTATCCTTAGTCTGGGGAAGTGGGAAGCTAATGCCCTTTCCTTTACCCCCGGATGCAGGACTGGATGGAAGGAGTCCAACATGATGAAATATGGTGTCGAAGAATGGTGTAGAACGAGCTCTGGGTACTAAAGTTGCAAGACCAAAGAGGACCTTGGGCTGCCTGCCACACCTCCTGGCTAGATGAATGGCTCCCTAGGACCACAATGAACACTACTGCAGCGCCCCCTGCCGTATGGTATCCAGAATGCATGGAAAACTAAACCTATAGCTACTGACACTTCCATCCTAACCCCACCCCCTCTCGGAGGGCAGCACCTTAATCAGAAAACCCTACAAAACTGAGGCAAGAAATTAAGCCTCCTGGATGTCTGGCAGTGACCTGAAAAGCAAATACTGTGGTCTTCAAAACAAGGGAATCTATGTAGACACACATGAAATGATGAATATTTGTTATATGTATTATGGATACCCTTGCCATTTTTGTGTCTTGGAAAACATAGTTAAATAGGCACCGAAAGAAATTGTCTCTTTAAAGACAGGTACGGGCCCTCCCTGGTGGCACAGAGGGTTAGGCGCAGCCGCTTCAGTGCTTTTTGATCCCTTCCCCGGAGGTGATCCACTTGGCATCTTACCTGCTCTCCTATCTTACCTGCTGCTCCTGTGCTTTGTAAATCTGCCTGTTCTGCTCCCCACTCTGGCTATGCTGAATCTGCTCACTGCCCCTGACCTGGACCTCTGGCCTGTACCCCAGTTCAATATGCATAAATAAATTAATCTTAAAAATATATATTTGGTCCTGCCCCCAAACTGCTAACGATTGAGAAGTTATTAAAATCGTATCAATTGTTCCATCAGGTTCCTCTGTGCCTGTATCCTTCCACTGGGCTTCCATCCTGACATGGGATCCTAGTGCACTGGAAGAAGGGCACCCAACTCTAGGATCAAATGCTTGTGTTGAGACCCCATTCTATAATTATCCCAGTCACCTTTGGTACCCGTTTCAAGCCTGAGTTTTCTCACCTATAAAATACTGATAACAACAATACCTATCTATAGCTACTATTATTATGAAGATTAAAGTAGTTAATATGTTTGCCGCTCCTAGAAATTTCCTAAGGATAATAAAAGTGTTAAGCTTATCACTGTTGTTATTTTCTCTAAATTCCTCTTTTCCTTTTAGCTGTTAACTCCGAACTTTCCCTTCTCATCTGCACTGTCCAAGGTCCAAGCTACCCTCATTTCTTCCTTGGATCAAGCCTTTTAATGATTTCCTTCTAGTTCTGCAAACTCTCCCCCACCCTCAGCCCCACACACCTTAGATTCAGTCATTAGGGAGGTCTGAAAATGTTTAAGAACTTGCTGTTGTACACACCAAAACTCTAATTCATTCCATGGCCAGGCAGGCCTTCCTCTGACACTAATTACGCCTCTTCCTTCACATTGTCCTTGAACAACACCGATAATCTATTCCCTCCCTTACCATTGTTCTCTTCTTGCTTAGAATAATTTCTTCCCAGATCTTCTCTAGCTCCTTAGCTTTCAAGTGTTAGTTTAAATGTCATCACTTCTGAAAAGTTTGCCCAGCCCACACTTCATAAAAGAGCCTCATCCCTAGCCATCTTTGTCCGGTCACCCTTCTTCATCTGAATCCCTCCCAAAATAGAAGTTTCAGCAGAACAAGGATTTATCAGTTTTGTTTTCCATTTCATAATACCAAGAGCCTATAACATCTGGAAAGGTAGAAGAAACAAACAAAAAAGTTCATGTTAACCACTGACAATAAACAAGTGTGCTTAGCAAAAAGTAAATATCCGCGAGTGTTCATCATGAGAGAATAAGGTGAACTGATTTGTTGTTGACCTTCAAGCTAGGAAAGAACAGAGCAAAGGAGAAGGAGTAGGTTAAACATTTTTAAGAATGCATCAACGCTGCAGGAAAGCCTGTGCTGGGCAGTCCCCCACCGGTAACCCTCTTCAGTAATGGAGAACTCAAAGGCATAAAAGTATTAGCGATGTTTGGGCTCAGCATGGTAAAATCCAGGAGCATTTTCCAGAGCTGTGTCCATTTTAAGGCTCCAATAGTTTTAAATAAATGTTTTCTACTTATTTCCTCTACTTCCTCCTTTTCTCCTTTCCCTACATCCAATTCCTTTGACTTAAAAGCCTAGGAGACTGTCAGAAATGTAAAGTGGCACATCTCGTCATTTCTATCTGGAAAGCAAAAAACCCAGCTGTGTTTGAGAAATTCGGCTGCTTTTAACAAATTTCCATATTATAATTTAATGTGGGTCCCAAGAGTCTTACAGTGCATTAAACCTCAGTCTTTTTCAGACTGTTCTCCAAGGGCTGGGAAGCACTCGATGTCAGAAATTTTTTTTTAAAGATTTATTTATTTATTCATATAGAATATGAGGAGGGTGAGAGGCTTCACCAGAGACAGAGTGGGGAGCAGAACAGGCAGATGGACGAAGTACACTGCTGAGGGGAGCAGCGGGCGGGTCAGGAGAGGTCTGCCACGCCATGTGGTCACCTCCAGGGCAGGCGGGAATCGAACTCATGCGGAAGTGGCTTAAGCTTCTCAGTGCTGTGCTTTAACCCGCTGTGCCACAAGGGAGGACCACGATGTTAGATTTTTTTATCTTTCTTGAGCAACTTTGATTGGAGGTAAGGGGAATCAGGTTAAAGGTGTTGTTGCTGTCTTTGGAAAGCATTTCAAAATTGAAGATGCTACCTTTTGGTTTATTGAGGTGTGCCTACCCATTGTGAGGGGACACCTCCGTTCTGAATATATACATATTATATTGAAAGCTTCTCTTGTACTGCAGAGACGAAGGAAATTAGGCTGGATTGAGTTTTCTACCTTAGACACCAGACTGGCAAAAAAAAAAAAAAAAAAAAAAAAAAACTAAGCCCTTATTTTCCCCAAGTAGGTTCCACACATCTGCTACCTCACCACTTCCTCAATGAATTCTTTTTTTATAGCTGCCCGACCTACCCTGCATTTGTTCTGCATTCCCAGTCCTTTGTTGTATAATTCATACCTTTGCAGTGCCAGTTCCTCGGGGTAAAGATTTCCTTATTTGCCTAAGACATTTTTAGTTTATTGTGCAACACCATCTTCCCTTTGGGTGTTGCATAAATATTAACTAAAAATCCACATCTGGTCTTGGTCGTCATTTCTATTTGTCCTAATATAACTTCTCTTTGAACAATTCATTTGGAAAGTGTGCCAAGGGTGAAATGTGGCACATAAATTCTCCTGCTGCACAGAATGCTTTTTAAAATGCCCACAGATTTGGTTATTTATGAACAGAAGATTTGCACCTCTTCCTTGCTCTCTCAATTCTAAAACTGTACCCGGCCAAAGTAATTACACTCTCCCATATGTTTTGTGAAAAGGTATCCAAGAATCTCCTGCTAAATCTTAACAGATTGACTCGGAAACAGAAAAACACTAGCCCACAGCAGGTGAAAGTGCCTGTTTAGGAAGGTCAGAACAGAGCTCTATGCTGGGGATTCATAAGCTCCGAGCTTTACTCAGGAAATAACCCTGTAGGAGAAAAACAGCAAAGCGTGGATGAAATGGGGGTCAGGGAGCTGAAAGAGGCACATGGGCTCCTTGGTTAAATAATGACAGTAAATTCATTGGCTACACATGTTACATTTCCATGTTTCCCAGCATACCATAAAATGCTGCCCTGCAGACACTACAATTGTAACATCGCTTTATTCCTGAATTTGTGATCCATTAGGAATATAATTAGGACAATGCAGCCACAGACACAGATCCTGTCACCTCTGTCACAAAGCCAGGGCTGTTAAGAACCAGCTGCTACTAAAATAATGATCACTTTAAGAATCTGTCTCCCAGCTTCCAACTCAGCGGATGTGGGGGTGGGGGAGGAGAAGAGGAGGAGGAGGAATGTAGAAGTAACATGTTAATAACCAGATATGGATAATTGCAGGGATGTTGCGGCTAATGATAGAATTCAGAAGCTCCATCAAGAAAAGTGAGGACAGCCTTCTTTGAGCATCTCTCTGGACACATTCACACACACCGGTGTAAAAAGGGATCAAAAATATTCTAACCGCTTGAAAAAACTGCAGAATTTGGTTTAATAAGCCTCAGATTTCATAAAATGAATGAACTTTGTACAAAGGTAGTTACATATCTGTGCTGTCTATATTAGTTGCTAATAGATAGCTACATGTGGCTACAGAGCACTTAAAATGTGGCTAGTGTGAGTAAGAAGTTGGATTTTAAATTTTGTTTAAGTGGAATTCATTTGAATTTAAAAAGCAACATCAGTTTGTGGTCACTGTATATGACCACATGGCTTCAACTATCAGAATCTCCAGGCCAGTTCCTGTCCCTGTGCCTTAGTAGAGGAGTCCGCGTAAAAGCCTATATACTCCCATTGCTTAGGGTTTTAGTCCTGACCTAGCTCTGACCTGCTCCACACCCACCTGTAAGTTACTCTCCAGGCTCCAAGTTCTCTGCAGGTTCTAGGGGGACACCCCGCTGTGGTATCAGACTCCACCAAGGCAACCAGCTTTGATGGCTGGCCTGGCACATCTGGTTTTGGCAGTTTTAGAGACAGGAGGGTCAGGCCTAAACCTGTCCAGCACCATTCAGGTGCACAGAGCTACCTGCCTAGACCCTGCATGAGACAGGGCAGGCAGACTGGACATGCTACCAGGGTTTTGGGTTTGAATCCTGATTTGGTTTTGAAAATGGACCAGATCAGAGTTCCCACTGACTGACCAGTTAGGTCCACGTTCACACTGGCACCCAGTCAGTCTTGAAGATAGCTGGTTTGGAAAATGGACTAATCAGGTTAGAAAGGGGACAACCAGAAGGGGAGTTATAAATGTAAACCAAAGCTTTATGTAGGTTTCAGTGGCTTGAGATCAAAGCTGCTTGCAAAGATTTCAGTTGGTTGAGAAGCTTGAGGAGAGATGACCTCAACGTCCTCAGCTGCATCACCTGTGACTACCACCGGCCACTGCAGGTTAACTGGATGCTGGTTCACATTTATCAGTGTGCCATCAGCTCCTGGCCCCCTTCGGAGGGAGGACGCTATCTTGAGTGAGCAACTTTTGGTTTGGACAACAGGACACTGCAGACACACTCAGGGGTAGGACAGAAGACTGTTTTTGGCCTTAGAAACATTTTCCTTTTTTCCAGCCACTGCTCTATAACTAAACCCCATGGTTGTTGCGCCTTGATCCTTAGTGGTGTCTTCCAACTGGGAGCGTGTGATGAGAACCCACAGTTACCCCCTCTCACACCCAAGAATGATCTGCTTTTATTTACACAATAGCTACCAACTATGGAACACTGTTTAGATTCTGGACATTTTATTCAGCGCCTAATGCTCACAATAGCATTTCATCCTCACATCAGCCCTGGGAGATAGCGACCACATCTGTCTCTATTTCACAGACAAGCAAATGGAGGCTCAGAGAGGTTTAGTAAATTGTCCATAGCCTTCTAACCTTTAGTGAGGTAGAGCTGACATTTGAAACTATGTCTTTTAACTTAAATGCCTGTACTTTGCGCACTAGTTGGGGCAGTCTTTTATTCTTAAGTCATTCAAAAGGACACATGCCCATAGGGATTCCAGAAAGAGAATTCCTTCTCCAGCCAAGATATTTTAATTAAGTTTCTATACCTCCCCTCCCCCCCTCAGATAATCTGGCAGGAAAAAAATATGTAGAAGTTTTCCTTCTAACATTTCTGCTGGATTTTCCCTAAATTTATTAGAAACCAACAGACTATAATCAATAATAGAAACCCCTTTCCATAAAATACACATTTACATATACACAGCATATATCATTTTAAGAATGTATTCAAATCATTTTTCCTAACATAATCCATATCATCTATTAGAAAAAGTTAGGATAAGTAATGTAACCCAAACTTTAATGCAATAATAAAAGTACTAAGTTACTATTTAGAAAAACAAAACATTTATAAAATATTAGACTAAAAACCTACAAATTTGCATCTCAGAAAGCATTTAATGCTTCCCTAATTTGTATTATTCCTTTGAGATGACAAAAAGTCTATTTGCAGTGTAGTCTAATAACCTAATAATAAATGCCAGAAAGTCAGTTTGTTTAAAACTTTCCCAAAAGATTCATTATCCATGGATTAATATCTTAAAATTTTCAATACTATTATTTAATTTAACAGTTATAAGTGAATATTGATAGCTTTACTTGCAGACTTTCACTTACACTGTTTTTTTCATTGCAAGTGTTCCATATTTCTTTCATTTTTTTTTTTTTTTTGGCATCTGCAAGCTATTCTTTTTTGAATGATTTGCTCTTACAAAAGCATTCATATCTTAATGCACGAAGCAGCAGCATTATGACACATGTGTTAAGACAGCCCTGAGTACACAAACTAATTTAAAAATAAACAGGTGAAACAGGTTGTCTGTCATGGTAGATTTAAGGTTAAAATAGCATTTTTTTGGTAGTTGTAGAGAGTCAGTTCTTGAAGTAGAACAAATGAAGGAGATACTGAATTTATCAATTCCAAGCTGGGCACTAATAGGAACTCAGGAGCCTTTCCTCCCTCTAAACCTCTTCCCTGAAGTTAATCATTTGCCAGTACTAGGCTGAAAGTTTACAAGTCATTGAGAATGCTCGTTTTGGCCAAGGTCTCCTCTCTGATTTTCTATTACAAACATGTGACACAGACAACCTTTGACTTCCTGCCACTGTAGATGAGTCAACATTTAATACTTTGTGCATTAAGTGTTATCAGCCCCCTTAGTTCAGGTCCAACCACACCCCCATTTCTTTGCCTTTCAGCTACTGGAGGCTGCATAGATTTCTCTTTACATTGACTCCTCTGTTTGCAAATCTGCAATAGGCTTTAGAGTCCCTTCCATGCTGCAAATATCTGATGCTTTTCCCCTGTTAAAAAAAATGCACTGGCCTTATTACATGTTGAGTTTTTATAAAAATACAAGTCTTTTTTAAACCTGTGTCTTGCAAAATTTTTCTCACAGCCTGAAGTTATCTTTTCATTCTCAACAATGTCTTTCAAAGAACAGCTCCTAATTCTGATATATTATAACTTCTCTTTTCTAAATTTTAGATTATGGTGTGATGTTATATTTAGAATTGGGTCTCTATGCAAGGTCACAAAGATTATTTCCTGTTTTTTCTGGAAATATTATAATTCAGGGTTTTAAGTTTAGCTCAATGATACATTTTGACTTAGCTTTTACATATCTTATGAGGTATGGTTCAAAGTTCACTTCATTTTATTTTTGAATGTCCAATTTTTCAGCATGATTTACTAAGAAGTCTACTTTCTCTCTTGAATTATTTTTGTACACACACACACACACGTACATGCATAGACTTCAGGACATATATTTTGCCTACTGATCCTTTTTACTATTTTTATGCTAATGTCAAACTATCTTGATTAATGAAGTTTTATAAGTCTTGAGGTTGGCTAGTGCAATTCTTAACAACTTGTTTTCGCTTTTCAGTTATTCCCTACCTCTATTTAAACACATTTAAATTTGTTTAAGTAGAGATATTCTCATTTGCTGTTATAAGCCCATCATTTGACAATTTTTGTTTCTTCCATTTTTTTCCCTTGATTTATTCATTTTGTGTGTGTATTTATATGTGATTATATGTGTTTGGGTATCTAGGTATGTTACTATAATTTTGTCTGTTCCCAGAGTTAGTTTCTCTGTGTGAGAAAAAGAAGGAACATAAATCATTGAAGATAGTAGTGAGTAAAATGGACAGAACAGGATTAATATATACAGCTGTCATGCCTTCTAATCAACATCCTTTAAATATTTGTTCAACCTGTATTTCTTTTTATGTTCATAATAAGACATTTTTTCTATGCTTTGTAAGTAACATGACACTAACTTCACTTGATTATCACATATCTCTGTTGTCACTGGATAGCACTCATCACTTGTATTCATCAGAGATAAGTGATTTTAATGGATACAGTTATCAGTTTTTTTCTAGTATTGAAGTGTTCTCTTTTCTGATTCTTTACCCCCCTCCCCCGCCAGCCCCTGCACACACAGGCATTCATGGGAGTAAAAATTTCCCATTTTCCTTTGATTCTTGTTCTAGCAGCAGTTTCATTTTTGTAATGTTTCCGAAAAAGATAACATCATCTGTAGTTGTAAGTCACTGGTTCTCAGCAAGTTGCATATATCATTGCTGGAGTCAGTTGTAACCTTTCGGCTGTCAGAAACTGCAGAACTCAGGCCCAGGGTTAGTGGCCTGGCCATTTACTGTCCTATGCCACCTACTTACAGAAGCATGCCACAAAATTATTCAGTGGAGACAGGTTGATTCTGACCCAAAGTGATGTTGAGCTGCAATTCAAGGTGTTGAGTACTTGACATGTTGCCAGTTACGGAAAGATCCAAATATGCACTGTTTTTCCAATTATTCCCCTTGTGGTTTTGTATTCCCAAGGATCAGAACACTGGGCAACTGCCTCACTAGTCCATCTTTTCACCTGGCTCTAGGTGCATAAGCCAGTTCTTTTGCTCAAATGCTACCACTAAAAACCCATCATTTGGCTGCCCACATGAATGCCTATACCTTCTGTGACTGCAGTTTTCCCTTATCTTCTGCCCATCTTCCTTAACCACTGACAGGATAAGCCAAAATTCTGAAGTTAAGACAGAGAACAAAAGGCGTTTATGTTTGTATGCTTGCTGAGCACCTTCTAAGCCCATGCACTATGCCAGGTATTGTAAATATATGATGCAACTTCATTCTCACCATCACCTGGCCAGATGGGTGTTATAATTGTCTCTACACAACAATAAAGCTGAAAGTTAAAGACAAATCTGAGAGTCAAAGATTTTAAGTAACTTGGCATTCAGTGACACAAAAATTCGATAGCATGTCTATCTTATTCCAAAAGCCATTCATTTTCTTTTAAATCTTACATAATGGCCATCTTCTTAACAGTATTAAGAACCATTTAAAAGGTGCATTTTTCAGAGTGTCCTTATGAAGGACTTTATAAAATAATAAGGAACAGCTTTTGCGAGGACTTCCAACTGTCCTCTTTCATGCTTTGGTGAGATTTCTGTGAAATGATGAAATAGGTGAGAGACTTTGGACCATTGAACACAATCATGCTTAGGTTTTGCATAAACAACAGTAGAGAAAAAATCCAAGCTATTACTTACTGCTGTATGTATATGGGCAGTATATGAAGAATTTGGAATGTAAAAAGTAGAAATACTAGTTAGTGGAAATTAATTCCTGCAAAGAACACTAAAAAGCTAAGGTTCAGCCAGGGAATGGACTACTTCTCTCTACTAGAATTTTTTATCTCTCAATTTAGGGTTGAGAGCCAGGCAAGGGGATGCCACTTTGCAAAGATAGATATCAAGGAATACCTTTCTAAACATTTTTGTAGATAAAAAAGAAAAAAAACTTTTCTTGAGGCCAGATGCAGTGATTAAAGAATACAAACATAAAGACATACAAATTACATTTCCGATCTCTTCATCTTATTAAAATTATCTTTTAAAATTTATGTTTTCTAACAAAAACAACAGATAACAAGAAGCAAAATTGGCTATCCATTCCTGGATTGTTTTCAACATTTCTGGAAACAATTATTCTGCAAAAGCAATTCAAATAAAAAAAATAATAAGGATACTTTGAAGATTTCTAGAATTATAAAATATTAAAGGAAGGACCATTCACTAAAAATGATGCTTGAAATGGTTGTCCAGGACTGAGGAAGGGGGGCATAAGGAGCCACTATTAAATGGATACAGAGTTTCAGTAATTCAAGGTAAAAGTATTTATTGATATATTATGGAGATGTGTATTTGAGAGCAGATTTCATGTTATTTGTTTCTTGAACACAATTTTAAAATTGAAGCTGGGAGGCCCTCCCTGGTGGTGCAGCAGGTTAAAGCACCGCACTGAGAAGCTAAAGCCACTTCTGCATGAGTTCGATTCCCTGCCTGCCCTGGAGGTGACCACATGGCGGGGCAGACCTCTCCTGACCCGCCCGCTGCTCCTCTCAGCAGTGTACTTCATCGATCTGCCTGTTCTGCTCCCCACTCTGTCTCTGGTGAATCCTCTCACCCTCCGCATCTCTGGCTTGTAACCCAGTTCTGTATGAATAAATAAATAAATCTTTAAAAAAAAAATTGAAGCTGGGAAATCAACTTTAGGTGATCATTAGTGGATACTTGCAGAGTGTCTTGGTTTATGCCATTTCAATTTCTCAGATATAATTGTAATTAAGGGTTATATAAGTTATTTGGGTAAATATATTTTAAGATATACATTACAATAGATCTCTTAAAGGCCAACACTTATTTCAATAAGATAGTTGTTGGCAGAATAATTTTAGTAAAATTGTAGCATGTATTCAAAGAAAGATTAACCAATTGGCCATTTTTCAGGGAAATAAGTATAAAATAATATGAAACTACAGGTTTTATATCAAAGTAAAATACCAAAGTGTTTTCCTGAACATCAGCAAAACTAATTGCCCACCACAGCATTTCCATAAGAGAGGTCTTTTCCTAACACAGATCATTTGGTGATGCTAGACTTTCTTAAGATCTAATCTCTTTAGGAAAGAATCAATAAAAATTACTTCCACTCCTTATGATTCACTAATTGCCACTTATTATTGAAGTACAGAGCCCCTAAATCTAAGTGACTTTTTAGCTCTTCAATTATGCTTCTTCCCTGTTGGATAAAAACACAGTCTTTTAAATAAAAAGCCATTAAGAACAGGCAAACATGGAACAAACTATCCTTGCAATTCTTGGAAACCCAAGTTCCCAATTCAAAACTTTTTTCTTTGAAATCTAATACAATGTGAATATCACTGACAACATTGAAAGTCATCTTTATAATGTATAAGAAAATACTTGTCTGTTAACATCTTGTATTTAGAAATTTGCATTTTCTTGGATGAAACTGATCTATGGATCAGCTTAACCTAAGAAGAGAGATAGAATTTTACATTTCATACTAAAATGAAACACACAATTCCAACCTTTCAACCTCCAGAGTCACGAGGCCCTAGACTAAATTAGAGAACAATAGTTTCAAGAGTCTTAAGACACAGCATAAAGTTTTTCTAAGATTGACTTCCCATCCACATGAACAAATTAATAAAATTTGCATAATGTCTTCACACAAAATTTACCCACAAATATCACGTCAAAATGTCATCATAGTTAACATTAACCGAAACTTCACTAATATATTAGTCCTACAAATGAAATCCATAATTTCCCCAATAGTCCCATAGATTCTCTTAAAAATATGTATTCAATGTCATAGTACCATTTCAAAATTATTGAGCCCATGTCTTCTTGAGTTCCACCCAATTATAATCCCAAGTAGCCTTTCCATTCAAATTCAGCCTCAACTAAAACTAGAAACAATTCTCACATGGTAGAAAATATGTAACATCAGCAAGTGAAAGGACTTGGGGTCTACATGCTTCCTGTCTCACCCCCACCGTTTGCCTATTGAATCAATATTTTCCCCCTTTCCTTGACTATGTTAGCTCAAACTTATGTATATATCCAGATATCTGCTTTGACTTCCTTCCATTATTTCAAAACCCATCAGGATAGAGAGCTTTTCCCTGCACCCAGTCCACTTGGCTGGGACCCTGTCATCTTACCTACTTTGGACATGTTTTTCAATAGAGGCTGAGCTCTGTTACCTGGAGCCTCTTTCTTAAGAAGGATTCTGCTATATTTCACTTGAGCCACAGTTTCATTCATCTCTGGACTTGTAGTCTAGCCTGAGGTTTATGGATCATTTGGCTGTATTCCCACCTAGCAGACTGATTCTCCTTGGATATCCATACCTACTGGACTCAAGCCCAACTTCATCAAGCACCTGAGGATGCTGGAGTGGAATTGCCAGAGAGTCCTTTCGTGCAGTTGCCTAACAGTCAGATTAGTTTTTTGTCCTTAGTAACTTCATTTTCCCATGCTCAAATTTGGTGTGTTGATTAGGTTCCAATGTACATTACTTCTTCATGAATGCCCACTCATGATACTGTTGTTAATCACAAATTTAATGGATTTTCCCCAACTATTGTATATGGTAGCTGTAGCACATTAAACAATTCCAGTTATTTTAAATTTATGTTTTTAGGTCTAATAACAAAATAGGAAATGGATTCTTTACATTGGTAACTAATGTACCTCAAATGGTAGAATTATAAATTGACTTCTTTTTCATAAAATTATTCAATAAAATTTGTTTTAATAATTTTTATTTAAGACATTTCTAGTTATTATGTGTGTCTTTTTTATGATTAAAACCTTAGAGAAAAGGTTATGGTTATTTTTTACATAAATTTATATTTTGATAAAAATATAATCACATTTTAATATTTGAATACAAGCACATATTTAGTTCTTTAGATTATCACTGTGAACTGAAAACAAGCTATATAAAAATCTGGATTTTAATAACCTAATGAGTTTGCAGAGACTGAACAGGTTTGGCAACAATATTTTTATTTATTTTTAAATCAATGAATTTTTCAGTGGTCACACCATCTTTTGTTACTTTGGAACTTCCCCAGCTCCACAGTTCTTCCCTTTGGTTCCTTAAACACCACAGCATCAACTAAATGGTCTACACCTTGAAGCATTAAGACCAGGCATCTACACCAGAGTTTGCTGAGATTGAATGCAAAAAATACATTTTATAGAAAATAGAGTAACAGCAGTAATATTGCTTATTCTGTGACCTATCTTTACTAGCATGCCAACTGAACACCCAACATGAGCAATAATTAAATTCATTCACCTTTGGAATTTTGCAAATTTTAGTCGTGGAAAAATAGCTTTACACATATTTTCTGATTTTGTTGTTATGGAAATATATTTGTCACAGTAGAAGGAAAGAATTATATGCTTGATTTAAAAAGTAGATGGTATATAGACCTCCACTGATACTCTTCCCTTTACTCTTAAGCCTGTTAGACACAGGCTTAAGTTGTAGTTTACATCGTAAGAGCTGAAATAGAAGTATATTTAAAATAGAGGAACAGACATTTGCCCGTAATTTCTCTGAGCTTTGGTTGCTATTGTTACTTGTTTGTTTGTGTTGTTGGTTTTCTACTGTGGGATTCTACTTTCTAGACTACTGCTTATGTAAACCTGGTTACTGATAGTAAACAAAATTTTGAACTGCTTTCTATAGAACATCACAGAAATATTCTTTTTCTTTTTTTTTTGCTTGATTCTCATGATATGAGATGATTTCTCTTTATGGACAAGTCTCAAGCTCTTGAGTCAAAGAAATGCAGAGACTTGTCAGGACTTGAGGCAGGTGGAGGAGTGATGTGAGTCCTAATCTGTATATTCTCATTTCTTGTTGTCCAGTAAGAGGAAAACTTAAGGAAAGATGAAATCTGTTTCTTATCAATATTTTTTCAAAGAATGGATCAAGTCCTCTTGTCATCTGTTGGCTCAGTATCTGTCTATGCCATTCATTCTGTAAGATTTCCCTTGAGATAAAAACTGCTGAAAGACAGCTTCATTTCTTTCGTCTCAGTCCTTTGCATAACACCTGCTCCATATATGCACATCACTTGGGTAGAATTTTAGGTTGTAAAATTCTCTAGTGATTTGTTTTAAAATGTTAATTTGAAAATAAAAAAAAAAAACCTTGTTCAATGCTTTCACTATTCTGTAAGTCAACTACTTTATCTTTCCTTTCACTTTCCCTGTGTATCCTGCATAAAGCTGATTTTATAATCTATGAAAATGCCTATCAGAAACACATACTTTTCCAGAAGATGACATTCATGCATCATGTAGGGCACTTTGGCATAATCTTCAACCATGACAAGTTAGGAAGAGGTGAGAGGAGTGAGAGATCGGAGAGAAGCAGTTAAGGACAGCTGAAGGTGGGACTAAGCAATGACACATCCCTTTCTGTGAAAAGAAGTGTTGGCTGCAATTTTCTGGCCACAGTCCCAGTTGGTCAATGGTATGCTGCCTCCTTACATTCTGCAGCTTCAATCACATTCATTGTCTTAACACACTTCCTGTCAGGAATGGTTGTGTTGATGTGCCAGTTAAAACAGCTGTTCCATCTGATGTGTGAGAAGCTGTGATCAGGAGAGAAAAGTGATTTTCCCAGACACTTTCCAATGGAATTTGCCAAATTAATTAATTAATTCACGTTTTTTGAAGTATTCCCAACTGTTCTTGGTTTGTTTTAACATAGTCCTTCATTCTACCACAACTTAATAATTTGCAAAAGCCAACCTGGTTATAATTATTCTGAACTTTTAGGATTTCCCAGACATTCCAATTAGAATGGACAGACTGCCTCCTCTTGGTGTGCATCTAAAGATTCACTGCTTTGGTCAATTGTGTTGTGCATTTAAACACTGAACCACAGACATAATTGAATTCACGTTGTCAGCCCAATGTCATTTCACCTAATCCATGGTTTCTACCTTTATTTAGGAACACAAAAGGTTTGCTTCCAAGCAGGAATTTTGATCATAAGTAATATCTTTTTTTCCTTTAAATAACAAAATCTAATTTTCCATTTCCAGACAAAGAAATAAGAACCATAGTCTACCCACAATTAAGCCATGCATCTTGTTTGATCTTTGCTTTCACTTCACATTGGACACAAATATTTTTAAGCATTCAAACAGCCTGAAAGTATCCAAATATTGAAAAACATCCAGAAAAATTTCCCTCTTATTGTGGTTAAAATCCAATCCCCCCAAAACTAGTGCTGGGACCCACTAGCTGTACAGTAAGTGCTTGCTGAGCTGAATTATTGCATCCTTCCCCTGCACTTATCTCTACAGGAGGAAGCTTTAAAATTCAATTTGAACTTAGTTTTTTTAGAGGAAACTTGGCTTTTTGACAAGTCCAACTTAAGAGCATATGCTAAATCATTCACTATTAGAAAGTGATGAACACCAACAGTGAAAGATATGTTACAGCTACTTATTTATATGCCATCTTTCTATTTTTATGTATTGTTTTCAATTTCTAAAATGGAATCATAAGCCAAGGGATATGCCCACTCCTTTTGTCTACCACCAGATGCACATCTGACAGCTACTGTTCATAGGAGGATGCTTGTCATTTTGGATGTGACCATCATGAAGAAGGTGGAGTTTTATGTGGCCTAGACACTGCTGTTTTAAAGCAAATAAACATTAATCTGTATTCTCTGAGTTTTGACTAGTGAGCAACAATCACTTTGATGCAACTTTAGATGTGATATATGATTATCATATATGAGGATTGTAGATATCAAATGAGATTAGTAAGGAAGGCCCTTTTAAAAACTGATGGAAGTAATGAAATCATTGTTTAGTGTAGAGTGAATTATCTGTAGATGTCCAGCTTTTTAAAACAGATGTATAAAAGTAGAATTTGTTAGACTATTCAGCCCACCATAAAACTTAGTAATGCCTAATCATAGCATGCTGGGGATGAAAAGATGAGGAAAATAGAGCATAGTTCCTGACATCAAAGAATGCTAATATGAGGTGGCTCTCATTATCCCGCTGGTATTTTGTTATCGGTGGCACAACTTAAAGGTTCTTGGGTGATAGTTGCCCAGTGTGTGACCGTTAGACAGACATTATGATGCTTCTCCACAAGAGGGATTAACAGGGTTAAAGAAATTCATGAATTTTCCCTTTGGCTTTTAACTCCTGTGTTCTCTCCTTTTCCTCACATGTAGACTTGTCTCCTCCATTTCTGAAAGGTTCACCACATTCATATAAATCACTTCTTCCTTTCTCCACTCTCTAGTGCTAGTTTAGCATATGTGAATCTTAGCCCCCCCCCCATAAAATATGTAAGGAGCATACATTTTTTAACTGTTGCATTAATGAAAAAAATCTAATGGGAGACCTTTGACCCTGGGTTGCTTGAAGACTGAATGTCAGCCATCTGAGATTTTATGAATGAAGAAGAGTGACGGCTTCCTGGGTTCTCTTGAATTGCCAGTGGCTATTAAGGCTGACTAAAATGGAAGCGGAACCCTTTATGTGCAACCTGCACGTTGCTGCAGACTGTGGTACATTTCAGCCCCTGGAAGTTCAGCAGCCCCTCTGTAATGCTGAGACGCAAGAATCTGGGCACAAAAGTCAAGTTTTCAGCTCACCATGATCTGCCAAGGCTTTTGTTTCATTTTTGAAGATATTTTCATTTCTTTCAGGTACTACAAAGACATTGCTTGAAAATATATGAGAATCTTCACTAATCCCAGAGACTTTAATCTTGAATACCAAATATTTAATCTATGTATTTGGATAAGAAGAGAGAGTACTCTACAAATACATTTATTTTAATTGCGTTCCACAAACTCCTCTTAAAAGAAGAGATTTCAAAGGCTCTGGATTATGTCTTAGATATAACAAAGGGACAGAAAATTATAAAGAATAAAACATAATATATCATAATTATTACTCTCTCAGTACCTAACCATCTTTTCCTTCTGGTTACCCTTTCTTTCTTTCGACATAGCGTTTTCTAGGGGTCAAGCTCACAGAAATCTTTAGAGGTCACAATTATTAATCCTAACCAGGACTGAAAACTAGGATGCAAAAACAGAAAAATAGATCAACAACCCCCAACCCCAACCCCAGTGGCATAGCGGGTTAAAGTGAAACATTGCAAGCTAGCTGCAGCCGCTGCAGTGCAAGTTCCATCCCTGGCCCCAGAGGTGACCCACGTGGTGCAGCAGACCTCTCCTGACCTGCCTGCTCTGCCCTCAGCAGTGTACTTCATCAATCTGTCTGTTCTGCTACCCACTCTGTCTCTGGTGAATCCTTTCACTGCCCCTGCACCTCTGGCCTGTCCCCCCTTTTCTGTATGCATAAATAAATAAATTTAAAAAAAAATTGATCAGTGAAGAAGCATAGTTGAAATTTGGACAAGAACTCTGGTACTGTTAACCAAGTTCCTACAAAGTGAATGACATTAACAAGGGGCTTGCCTCCTAACTTGCTTGTCCAGAAACCAAGCTACTTACTCATATAGTTTATCTGACTATTAAATAATAGACAATAAACTACTTAGTGACATTGGAAGCACTGTACAAATATCAGACAGTTAGAGCATCCTGCAACATGAAGTCTCCACAAGTTAAAGATCCAAGGTGATCAGTATTTGGCATGGTGAGACAGTCAATAAACCATTTACATTATCCCCAGAAAATCAGCTAATGGGAACCTGCATATAGATTAATAGGGGTCTTATTTTAAGTGGAAAAATTAGACTATCCATACATCAGAAGGAATGACACAGAAGAAAGTAATAGGCTCCCTTAGAAGATATAAAGCTATAATAATTTTAGCACAGTAAGTAGAGAATTAAAAATGAGTGTCAGCAAATCCAGGCTACTAAAGATACAAAAGATTGTACCTAAGTGTAACTGAACATCAATTAGAAAATAAGCAGAGACCAAGTGAAGAGTCACCAAGTCTATATATGGTTTAGTTTAAATTTAAAAATATAAGCATCTTGATAGGGCCAGTTACAGACTACAAATGAGAATAGACTGGCAGTATTATGATTAAAGGCAAAACACACACACCCACACACAATTGATTCTTCAATTTTGGAATAATAACTAGAAAGTCTGCAATAATTTCTGTTCTCATTGTGTCTAACATGTAACAGGCACAGTGCCAGGCATGCTTGAAGGTAAGTGTTAGATGATCATTTAATGTGCCTCTATTGTATTCTATCCAGCTGCAAAATTATAGACAAAAGTTGGGAAGGTATTGAAACTATTTTTTTTCTAGAAATAATAATTGTTCATTTTTTATTGAACATTTACTAAGTGCTTTCAGGGAGTAAACAATTCTCCTTGTAATACTCTGAGAAAGCCTCTACTATTATCCTCATTTCACAGATGAGGAAACAAAGTAAGAGACAGACAAACAGATGTTTTACAACAGAATGCAACAAGGATATATAGTAAATAGCAGACCAGTATTTGAAACCAAGAAATCTGGTTTCAGGGCACACTGGCACTTAACCAGTGTGATATGATGCTGGAATGGAGAAGTTAACTTAGCCTTTAAGTCAAAAGTGGCCTCCTAATGTAACTTAACAGTTCAGCTATAGATCACCATAGTCCATACTTGGTGAATTTGGTCTTCTATTATGTTAGGAAGATTTATTATCTTTCCCATCAAGCACAGAAACCAAAAAGACAAAACCTGAGAAACTACTGACTTTTATACATATCTCTGAAGTGTGCCATCAGATCCTTTAAGATAACAGAAGCCAGGCCCTCCCTCGTGGCACAGAGGCTTGGAGCCCAGCGATGCGAAACTGGTGAAGCTGAAAGTGGCCGCCGCAGTGCGAGTTCAATCCCTGGCCCCGTGGTGTGACCCACATGGTACAGCAGACCTCTCCTGACCTGCCTGCTCTTCCCTCAGCAGTGTACTTCTTTGATCTGCCTGTTCTGCTCCCCACTCTGTCTCTGGTGAATCCTTTCATCATCCCTGCATCTCTGTATGCATTAAAAAAAAAAAAAAGATAACAGAGCCTTTATCTACAAAGGTAAAAGGATGTGTACCACAGCATGAAGGAAGGTAATTCCAGCTATATACCTGCCTTGGCCTTGGTTAGAGGAAAAAAAACCTTTACTATACTGCAGTCGTTAAACACCCTAAAGGCTCTATTTGTTATTGCAGCTAGCCTCCTCCTGACCAAAATTAAAGGGTGGTGCAAGAAAGGCCACACGTACGCAAAGCTTTAACACATCTCTGGTCAACAGACAAACATGAATTGATAGGTATTAGATGCTTCATTTCACCAGTTATATACATTACTTCTCATCTCACCAGTTATAAAATTACTTCTCATCTTGTGGGGACAAGCCTGAGAGAAGGGTGAAAAGGGGTCAGAAAGTTTTAATCCAATATTTCTAAGAGTGAGAACTTTCTATTTTGAGACACAGGAATGTGAGGCAAGTGAGAAAATTGGGAGAAAATTGTTTTCCCTGTTCTGTAGGTATTATTGTCCTTGTTTGAGAGATGAGAAAATTGAGGTACAAAAAGGTTAAGTAACTTGTCTATGTTTGCTTCTATTTATAGTTTTATTTGTAGGGCATGATTTGATTATATGACAGCGAAACTAAAGGTCTGAAAAGCAAACTGTCAAATGTGAACATGATTATGGAAAAGTGAACATACATTCATTTACTGAAGACCAAAATTAGGGAAGAATTTTTTAAACAAATTCTTTTTAATAATTAAAAGTATAAACCAAAACTGCAACAAATTTGCCCAATATGCTTTTGTACTGAGCACATTATTCCTCTTGAGTATTTAACCATTTTTATTTCAAACAATATCTAGAGAACATGAAAAACTAAGGCTTGGCTACCTGGTTTTGAGGAAGAAAGTCATGCAAAGGCTTATTCCAGGTTTACCATAAACTCAGAATCTTTACCTTAAATGAGTTCTTTATTTAAGGCAATTAATTCATATCATGTTGATCCCCTAGAATTTCACTTAGTGCTATTTCCAGCCATTTATATTCCTTGAGTTCTGTGTCTTTCCAGAATCCCTTGACAGCAGGACCTTGTGTTTGGCTCTTTAGAGACTGAATATTAGGATATAAGAATAAATAAACTGTGTGGGATTTAGAAGTGGGATTATCTGGCTGGATGTGACCCTCTGATATGACAAATGTTCTGCGACTTTCCTATGTGGTACCGAAAGACTGACTCACCATATCTAGAATGTAGGAACGGGAGATGTGAAGTTGTAATCTTCAAATCTTGCAGTTATCTAACCTAGCAGCAAATCAACAAAACTTAGAAAAAATTCAAAATATTTGTATTATACATGTTCTACATATTCTCTTCTCATGTGTACCTCTACATGAAAATTTCCATCATTATGAGGAATAATTTTTGAACTTATTCTGTGAAAGGTTTAGCATGGAAGTAGGGATGGTTTATACCCTGAAGATGAGCGGTTACTCTCCCAACAGTCAGGTTAGCACAAATCTGAAGGAAGCTTGGAAGGCAGGAGCCAGGGTTAGGGGCTGGAATGAATGCTGCCCCTACTCCAGATTTCCTTGTTATCCCTCTCATCATTCCCCAGGTAATCTCACCCACACACATACTTACATCACTGAAGGGAGGCAAATGACTCACAGTTTCATACCTCCTACCTTAACCTCTTCCTTGTATCTACTTGCCTACTTGACATTTTCACCTAAATTTCTCAAAGGCATTTCAAATTCAATATATACCCAGCCAACTCCTGAGCTTCTCCTCAAATTTTCCTCCTTTCACTCTTCTGTTGAATTAATGGCAATGTGTTCATCAGGCTGCATAAAACAGAACACGCGTAGTCATCCTTGATCATGTCTTTCCCTTATTCATAATTGATGTCAAAGAATTATTCATTCTTTTGTCTGAAAAATAAATCACTTTCCTCTACACTTCAAATCATCACTATCAACAAAACTGTGTTCAAATTATCTCTGGCTAAAAACAATAATCTCCAATGGATTTCTATGATTTTCTTTATTTTGTCCTTCATATTGTAATTATAATGGTTTATTTAAGTTACCAAGAGAGTAAATCTTAAAAGTTCTTATCACACACACACACAAAATATTTTAACTGTATATGGTAATAGATGCTAACTAATTAGATTTACTGTGGTAATCATTTTGGGATATATACAAATATTAATTGAGTACATATGAAACTAGATGTTATATGCCAATTCTACCTCAATTTTTTAAAAGTTCTGTTAAATAGGAACAATAGTTACCAATAAAATTTACCACATAAAATTATGCTTTTATGTCTGTTTCCCCAAAACTGTTAGCTTAAAGAATAGTCACAACACAAATTCCCAAGGTTTTGGGAACTGTGGATACTATTTATCTAGCCAAGCAAATAAATCCAAAAAAAATGACACCCAGGATTTTATATCTGCAAAAAATAATTCAACCCAGTATATTCTCAGTGTCCAAAGTTCAACATATAGAAAAGACAAACAACAATCAAAATGTGCATATTTAATTGACTATTAAGACAGTATAAATTATATTTCATAATCTCTGTATGTTCAGCCAAGGTACATTTTAAAAAATGATCACCCATATGTAAGGTTGAGCACTATTTGTACAATCAACTTAAAATAATAATTCACATTTTAGCTAACACTTATATGATGACAGCTGTGATAGAGAAGTCACATGCTCAAAACAAAATAAGGAAAAAAAGGAAAAAGAAAGTTGTGAAAAATCAGTGTACTCAAGTTTATTATTTTAAAAGAAATATGCACCCCTTGCTCTAATAATTTTAAATCCATCTTTATGGCTTTAGGAATGTATGACTTAGAATAAATTTGTTTTCCAGTATAATTCTGTCATACAATCTGTAGCGTGGGTTAAGAAAAAATAAATAAATAAATATGATTTCCCACCACTATTAGGGTAAATAAATATAAACATAACTGCCATCTGATGTCCTCCCTGGCCTCAGGACCCTCTCAGACTCCGTCTCCTCATTTCCTTTCACCCTACAGCTCCTACCACAATGTCCCTAACTTTATTTCTCGTTTTTGTTCTCCCTCCACAGGTCACAGCAATTTGACACACAAAATTCCTCCTGTTCCAGCACTCTTGTCATCCCCTCTTCGTGGAGTTAGCTGCTGCTGTACATGCTTCAGGGCTTGGTGAAACAGCACGTCCTCAAGGAGCCTTCTTCTGGCTTCACTGACTTGGACAAACTGCCCTGGTTTAGACCTTCATGATCCAATTTACGCTGGAAAAATTGTGCTGGTTTAGGTTCTCAAGGCCCCATTTACTCCACAGACATTATCATCATGGCCATTTTATACTTGTAAACTCCATGATGGAAAGAACTCATCTGTTTTAACTCATGATTTTGTAGCCCAAAGCTTAGTACAATTTTGCCCTTAATAGGTGTTTTCTGGTATTTGCCAAATAAGTGAATAAAAATTTAGTGGAATATATACTCATGGCACTAGGATGAGCTTATCTATTGTAGCTCTCTCACCCTGACAATGGGTGTGTATGTGTATTAGGAATTGAACACTTGAAGTCAAATATCCTTGTTCCTTGTCCCCTGATATCCTGCGTTTATCTGCATGGGTAGTGGTCCTGGAGCCAGGCTGCCTGGATTAGCACTCATTCTCCACCACTTAGTTCTGTTTCCAGGCAAGTGGTCTCAGTCTTCTTACCCAGAAAATGGGAAGAATTTGATACTTAAAAATGCACAAAATAACTATGAGAATTAAGTAATATTGAGACTGCACACTGTGAGTTCCCAGTAGTTTGTAGCTATTACTATTATAGATTTCTTTCTATTACTGGGCTTTTTCTGTACTTCTGAATCTGATCAGTGGCTTCATAGTCTGACTGACAGAACCCTTTGGTAGTTATGTTCATATTTAAGGTTAGTATCCTCTGTCTTCAGAGATATGGAAGCTGGCATCTGGTATAGTGTGAAAGGATAAAGATATCCTCCCTCCATGCCTTCTCTCTCTCCCACCCCCAACTACAGCACATGCAAGCTTCTAACACCCAGGAGTCCACACCTGTGATCACTGTAGGTTACAATCCATCCTGCTTTACTAACTCTCTGAAAGACAGTCTTCTGGCAATGGGTTCTGAGAATTTCCCAAACATTCTCTTCTCCAACTGAGCAGTACCATTTCTTTGTTATTGACTACTATTTCTAAAATCTTCATAATTTCATTTGGGTTTACTTCAATTACATTTCCCTTTTCTGGATGGTGTACCCAGAATTAAGTACAGTGCATGAGTTGTAGTCCAATTAAGTGCCTTGTTTAACAGTAGCGAATAACTGTCTACATGCATGCATACAACTTCACCAGTGAAGCCAATTTTAAATTCTGTCAGGAAGTATCTTGTGTTGAGTAGTGTCCCTTCAAAATTCATATGTTCCCTGAAATCTCAGGGAGTTTTTTTTATTTGGAAATAGGATCAGTACGAGTATAATTAATTAAGACAAGGTCATACTAGAGCAGGATGGGAACTTAATCCAATATCAAAGGTCTCAGTAAGACAGGAGACACTGAGAGAGCGAAAGGGAGGAGAATATCATGAGAGACACAGGTGCACAAAGATTGCCACAGGGCCACAAGAAGACACAATGGGGTCATGTAACTACAAGCCAAGGATAGCCAGCAACTATCCGAAGATAGGAGAGAGGCAGGGAACAAATTTCTCTTCTGGGCCCCGGGGGAGGAATTAATCCTATGACACCTTGAGTTTTTTCTGTATGTATGTATGTATGTATCTGTCTACCTATCTCTCTATGTACCTATCTATCTATTATCTATCTATAATAGATATAACATTAATAGTAATGATGGTTTCATATTATTGCTTATATTTGGGGTGTATAAGACCCTCCCCTTCAAGTGATATTGCCACAGCGCATTTACCGCCAAAACGCCTGTGACCCACCACCTTAGTTCATTTTGCTCTCTGCCCACCAGGCTCTCAGACATCTTAGTTTTGAACTTCTGGTCTCCAGAACTGTGTGGAAATAAATTTCTACTGTTCAAGGCCTCACAAAAATAGATTTTAAAATAAAAAACCAAGACAGTATGCCCCGCAAGAGTCTTCCTTCCCCTCCTCCCCACAGCTCTACATGGACCTTGAAGCTACGGGCTGCTTTCAGTGATGTTGCATATCTAGGATTGGATCTACTATGTGTTGGCCTCAAAATTCACCAGTGTTCAAATTTTCCTTGCCATAGTCTCAGAACTAACCACCAAGTAAAATGCTGCTGAATGTATTTGATTCTTGCCACAAGCATTTGCATTAATGCTGCAGTATCTCAGGGATGAATCTAAAGGCTTTTAAAACATGAAATATCTTTGCTATGTTTCTCATATATTATTCCTAAAACAGGGAGTGAAGGGAAACTAAAAACATGCATAGATTTGACAGTCTTCTACCTGCCTTTCCTTTCACGTTATCTATTAGGTTTAAGTAGTAAATTAAAAGTTGGCACATTCTTTGCATGGGTCAAGAACACAGCATTCTACACTATATTTTCCTGCACTCTGAATCATCATCTCCACTGCTATTATCATGAGTAAATCCACTTGTCAAACCTCATGGCTTCTCTACTTTTCACAAAGGTTGGGCCTAGGAAATACTATGGCCTTTATTTTTATTACAAATACAAAGCTTTATCTATCTCAGAAAATGTCTTTACAAAGAATGCCAGTCTCATAAATGTAGTCCTTCTCAAACTGCATGAGAACAGGATGACTGCTGTGATTCTGAGTTAGATTTCCTATCATTACTCTGACAGTAGGCTAGGTTAGTAGCAACAATTCCCTATAAAGGGCTTGTTAGGTGCCAGGCATGGATCATAGTAATAAAATTCTTCCTTATGCAGGGTCGTGGGAACTGTGGCCAGAACAAGATTGACCCTGAATAAAAGCAGGTCTGATTATCTGCATGTCTTGCAGAATCACCTATATCTATACTAATGTTGCAGCTAGAAAGTGAACATACATTCTATATATTGCTAGAAAGTGAGATGCCCAAAACTGAAACCCACAGTAAAAAACAGTGGCATTGCATAGCCTAAGTAAGAGACCATCAGAAGAAAGAATTGTTGCTATTAAAAAATTATAAGAAAATCAAAGACATTAATTTTGCATGTCTTATGTTACTGTGTTTACAATCTGTTATGTTTTAGATAAAGGTCTAGAAAGGATTTCTCATACTTTGTATGCAGTTTAGTTTCAGTGTACTCCTCCTGGGGAAAAGAATAAGGAAAAATCAAACAAATATGTTTGTGCATAAGGAAAAAATAACTTGGTTGCCAAAGGGAAAATTTATCAGGTTGAAAGTTAACTCTCTCTCCAGATAGTTTTTGTGAAATCAAGGTTGCCTTTTTTTCTCCTTTAAAACTTCTTTGATCTCCCACTTTGCCCTTTGTGGACATGCTCAATGTCATGAAAAGTATCAAAGTATATAATCATTAAAGGCTACAAGTTCTGAAACAAAACATATGTAAAATATCAAGAATTCAAGTCCTTAAAAATACCTAATGTATCCAAAATCAAAGCAATCTGTTACATCATTAAAATTAAGATAAAAGTAACAAAGCCTTTTTTCTGTGTTCCTCTGGAGCAGGAAGGTTTAGTTTAGTCTTTAGGAAACCTATGGATGGTTGATGGATTTCTGGGGTTCCTGATTTTCATGAATTTAATTATAAAATTTTAAATATGAGCATAATCACTATCTTCTGAGACAGAGTCTACTATTTCATCAGGTACTCAATGATCTATGACACCTTAAAATTAAGATCCACTGAAAAGGAAAAAAAAAAGATCTTTTCCAAAGTTTGAATAACAAGAATTTGAATTTCTGTAACAGAAATAATAATTTAATATCAGAGAAATGTTAAAAGACTCTTCTCCAAATAAAGCTTTTTTGGCTTATTTTGCTCAACAAGTTAAGGAACAAAGTAGAATGCCTCATTACAGAAAAGGATGCGATTTAGTTAAAGGAATGAAGGACAGAGAGAAAAAAGACCAAAAATGTTCAGTACACTTTCCTAAAGGACATATTATATTTTATACAATACCTCCTGAATTAATCACAAGCCCATTCCTGCTAACCTCCAAACTTCCTGAAAGTCGCCCGTAGCCATATTCTGATCTCTCTCCTCCTTACTGGGGGATGTCAAGTCAGTGCCTATCTTGACAATGGAGCAAAGAACATGCAATGGAACAAAGAAAGTTTGTTCAACAATGATGCTGGGAAAAATGGGCTGCTATTTGCAAAAACAAACAAACAAACAAAAATGTAGATAGATTATTAAGTTATACCATGCACAAAAACCAACATCACCCAAAGCAAAGATAGTGAAGGAAATGGTAAGCAACTGGGACTACCTCAAGTTAAAGAGCTTCTGTACAGCAAAAGAGACACTACACAAAACAAAGAGATGCCCCCACTGATTGGGAGAAAATATTTAGACACAATATTAATGACAAAAAGACTGATCACAATGATATACAAAGAGCTGATGAAGTAACAAAATTAAAGTGAACCACCCCATCAAAAAATGGGCAGAAGAGCTAAAAAGACTCTTCTCCAAAGAGGAAAGGCAGATGACCAACAGGTATATGAAAAAATATTCAGCATCACCTGTAATAAGGGAAATGCAAATTAAAACTGTAATGAGATACCATCTCACACCAGTGAGAATGGCACATCTTAAAATAACTTGCAGCAATAAATGTAGGCAAGGACGTGGAGAAAAAGGAAATCTTGTACACCGCTGATGGGAATGCAAACTGGTACAACCACTATGGAAAGCTGTCTGGTGGTTTCACAAAATGCTAAAAATGGTGGCCCTCCCTGGTGGCTCAGCGGTTTAAAGCACTGCACTAAGAAGCTAAAGCCACTTCTGCATGAGTTCGATCCCCGCCTGCCTCGAGGAGATCCACATGGCGAGCAGACCTATAAACCTGTGAGTTTAT
The DNA here is from genome assembly GCF_000260355.1 of Condylura cristata. NCBI lineage: Eukaryota > Metazoa > Chordata > Mammalia > Eulipotyphla > Talpidae > Condylura > Condylura cristata. The sequence goes on from NW_004567105.1 coordinate 23,346,231, forward strand.
ATCTGGGTTTTCTATTCAAATCCATTGGTCTGTATGTCTATTCTTGTTCCAGTACCATACAGTTTTGATTATTATGGCTTTGTAGTATAGCTTGAAGTCTGGGAGTGTGATGACTCTGTTCTCTTTCATTTTAGTCAGGAGAGTTTTGGCTATTTGAAGTTTTGTTTTGTTTTGTTTTGTGTTTTGTGTGTGTGTGTGTGGTTCCATATGAATCTCATCAATATTTGTTCTATTTCTTTGAAGAATGTCATTGAGATTTTTATTGGGATGGCATTAAATTTGTATATTGCTTTTGGGAAGTCCATGGGAATTACAACTAAGATGGGAAAAGGCACAAAATGATGTAAAAATAAACTATTATATTATTTAAAAAAAAAAAACACTTTTATGACCTCCAGAAGCTCTTAAGATGATGACCGAAATGATTAACATGTGCAAAACTATCCTATTTTTCGCTATGAAATTTCTCACAATTCTCCTTGCTCAGACAATTCAGTTTTACAAGTTCTCCATTTGTCAAAGTGTTTTTTTGTCTGCTCAAGGCCTTTGTACATTTTCTCCCCTTACAAACATATCACAAGATTTCCTACTTCCCCGAGTTAATATTCTCTTTCTTCAAACCTCAGCACATACTTCACTTCATGAGCAAGTTTCCATTGATTCTCTTCCAAAGTCAGTCGGGTCTTCCACTTCCATGCTAACATGTCCGTATTTTTCTTTAAAATAGGTAAAAGTTTGAATTTTATGTTTCTGTGATAATTTAGGAAGTTTCACTCCAGATCATCTTACTTAGCTATAAACTCCAACATTGTCTGTTTTGCATGAAAAATATTATGAAACCATTATTTCAAGTAAGTATTAAATAATAAATAAATGAGTAGACAGGTGGTTCTGATTTCTGTGAGGAGATTATGTGATAGGAACAGGAGACGTAGAAAACACATGGGACAAAATGGTTGTGCTGGCTATCTCCTCTCTCTTCTAGATGGTTGTTTTTATATATCACCAAAGCTGAACCATTAGCTCCATTAAGATGGAGATCTATTTATTTTGCATTAATAAGAGGTAAAAATGCCCTTTCTGGAAAATTTGCATCGGTATATTGTACCAGAGTCCCACCAGAAAACAGGACTCATTTCAAATGAGAAACACATTGAAAAATTTCTGACAGAAGTGTAGGCAAATGAAGGGAGCAAGGAAGTGATGGTGAGGAACCAGATTCCAGCAGCAGTGGGACACTGTCAATGCCCTTAGCACCAAATGGGAGAGAGGAGGAAATGTGTACACCTGGGGCTGTGGACAAGGGACCTCTCAGTAAAAATATGGCTAAGGAGGAATGAGGATTTGGCCCTTGGTAAATACAGCCCCAAAGGCCCAAAGGAGGGAGACTACAGGAGAGAAATACTCTGTGTTCTCTTCCTTCCTGTCCCTGTCTCCCACTGGTTGAACCCACCAAGAGGTGAAATTCTGGGATTTGTTATTCACAGCTTCTTCTGTCACTCATAAGATGTTTCCTTATGGAATGGTGGCTATTAGTTACAAATTTCACTGAAATATAAACAATACACATTGGTAAAGAGCAGAGAGAGGATCTGCAATGAAGTATTTTCTATTTATGCCATGGGAGGAAGCACCTCCATTGGGAATGGACACTTTAACAAAATGCAATAGATGTTTAGAATGTTAAAAGTTAAGAAAACCTTGAGAAGTGTGGTTGATAGTATCTGTGTGTAATCAAAACTAGGTCACAAAGACGGGTTAGACACATAGGAAGATTTTAATAAAAATTCAGATTTTTAAAGTAAATAAGACTTTGCCCCCAAATATTTTTTTTATCTTAGTGAAAAGAGCTTGGAGGATGAATATAATCAGCAATACAAAGCTAAAGGATGAAATGATACAAATATGAAGTCATGGGTTGCAGATATGCACTAGTAGTGCCAACCTGACATCTCTAAGCCTCGAGTGTGTGGTCAGCAGCATTATGCCCTGTTCCCGATCACCATCACTCCCCTGCAAAAGTGCCTAATTCTGAGTTCCTGACACCTGTAATATATTAAGATACCACGAAGGAGAATTAAATTTGCAGATGGAAACACATTTGCCAATTAGCTGACCTTACAATGGAAAGATTATCCTGGATTACCAGTTTGGGTCTAATCTCATCTCAAGTTTCCTCAAAAGCAAAGAGGGAAGCAGAAGAGAAGTCAGCATGATGCTATGAAAGAAGCCCATCACTGTCCTTGCTGGCTTTGACAATGGAGGAACAGTGACAAGTCAGCTTCTAGAATCTGGAAAAGGAAAGGAAACAGACTCTTGTGGGGCCTTCAGAGAGGAATGCAGACTTGTGGAAAACCTTGACTAAGCCCAGTGACACCCATGCTATAAAATCATCCATTTCTGTAGTTTGTGACTAAGTATATGGCAGTTTTTTATAGCAGCAACAGAAAACTAATACTGTCTCCTTATGAAATGATAGCTATTAACTTCCAAACTGACCACAATTTAAAATATGACTGAGTACTCTCACAAAACAATCTTTTAAGAATAAGAATTAGGGCCCTGCCTTGTGACACAGCGGGTTGAGACACAGCACTACAGACTGGCCACAGCTGCTTCAGTGAAAGTTCGATCCCCACCCTGGAGATGAGCCACATGGCAAGGCAGACCTCCCCTGTCTCGCCTGTTGCTCCCTTCAGCAGTGTACTTCATTGATCTGCCTGTTCTGCTCCCCACTGTGTCTCTGGTGAATCCTCTCACCACCCCTGCGCCTCTGATCTGTACCCCGGTTCTGTATGCATAAATAAATAAATCTTTAAAAAATAAAATAAGAATTAATGAAATGATAGACTCAAAGCCCAGCCACCTAAATTACAAAGAAATCATTTAACTAACATTGTTCCCTTGCCTGTGAAGCATTCTTCCAAATCAACTTTTTAAAAATTAGTGAATGGGTTATTTATTTATTGCTAGTGACAAGAATAAAAACTGCCTATGTTTATGAAATTCATTATGAAATATAGAATAAATCTACTAGCCTGTTCTTTTTGTTTGGGAAAAAGTAACCTGTAGTAACAGAGATTTTGAAATCCAATCCTCGGCAGCTGCTCAAGTAGCCAGCGTAACCCTCCTCTGGGCTCTGTCCTTCTCAAGTCTCCTTCCCCTGTGCCTTGTAACTGTCTGCATCCAGCCAGTGGGAGAGGAAACTACTTGGAACAGCACAGCGGGGAGATTTGTGGGGAAGTTCTGGAAGATGCTCAAGTCCCTGAACATGGGTGATTCAATCACTTAGCTGCGTCTCTCACCAGAAATAAGTGCTGCTTGTGAAAATACAAAGAAATTCTCTACAGATGTATGTCTTTCCAGGTCTTAGTAAAAAGTTAAAGAAATGCTGGAACAATTTTTCTATACAAGAAAGAGCTTTCCTGAAGGAGGGGGTAATGCGAGATAAATAACCAAATAAGCATAGCCACAGAGAATTATTTATAAAGAAAGGAACCAGAAAATTGAAAATTGCCTCTAGACAATTCTAAACTGCTGGATTACTTATCAGTGTTTAGATAGCTCTTGATTCTCCATGCTAATGATGTGGACACATTACATAGAAAAATCCAATTTTAGCCAATGGTTTCAGTCGTAACTTTATGAGAGTTTCTAATAAGCAGCAGAATTGATTTTTTTCCCCACTTCCCACTAGACCTCTGAAGGCATTAATCAATTACTGAAATGGCAGAGGACACAAAACAGATGAGGAAAATAAAAAGAATGGCTAATCCTCAATTTGAAAAATTCATTCCAGAAAACTAAACAATAACAGCTTTTGGATACAAGGAAAAATTATGCCTCATCAGGTAATGATCTGAAAAGGAAAAGAAAACAGAAGTTTAGGTATTTTAGGCATAAATAAGTACAGGAAAGAAAAAAAGTTTTCCTTGACCCTCTTAGGATTTCCTGGCTGTTTCTGGAAATTAAACTGAGAAAGGTAAATTAGCAGGAAAAAAAATACATTTTTTTAAAAGTTTTACATGACATTCATTTTATATGAAATGAAAATCTGAATAAATTGTTAGACCTGAGTATTTTAATGCCAGGTTGGATGAAGTATAGGTAGTCACGGAGGAACATAAGTTAAAGAGTATGAGGAAAGTATAGTTAAATAGGGGAAATAGGCTTGTTTGTCTAGATTGTTCATCTGTTTTCAAAGGGAGGCTCCATTCTTCCTGACATAAGGAGAACACCTTATACACATAGTGGTTTTATGACCTGTTTGAGAGATTTAGAAGCAAATTGTTCCAGATAGAACCTCTACAAAGGGGAGGTGCCATTTCCCACCTCTACTTATATGCAGCCATCTTGGATAACAGGCCTTAGTGTGCCATGAATCAACCTTCTTGAGCTGGCGAGTTACTGGGATCTAGGAGCAGAGCTGAGTGGCCATCTGAAACTATAATGTGGAAGGCAGGTTGACTGTAGGGTTCTTGCTTATGCAGCCCAACTTTCACTCTGAGAAGAAAACTTGGAAGATATACATGGAAGAGAGATGGGTGAGAGACATGAGGAGAGTATACTTGGCAGAGATGATGGCAGCCATTATCTTGAACTGTACTTTTACATGTCTTTCTGTTCCAGACTTGCGTAGCCCTCTTCAAACCTTTCTTATGGCTCAAGATTTGGAGGCTCATTTGCCCCACTTTGAGCTAGGTATTTGTTTGGCTGGGTATTCGATCACAAGGAGACGGTTAATTTGGAGAGTTTTATTGGAAGCATCTGCTGCCTTTGTGTGGTAGATGGATCCTTTTAGAGAGTAAACACCTCTAATTCTCATGTAACAGAAGGACAGTGTGACCTTCTAGTTTCTACTATTCTCTCAAACTTCTTTAACTTAAAAGCTTCCATAAGCAATTGCAATAAAGTAAAAATGAACAACTATAAACCAGAGACATTTTACAGGGGTGAAGAGGGAATTCGGATCAAAACAAGGATGGGGGCCCTTCCTGGTGGTGCAATGGGTTAAAACACAGCACTATGAAGCTACCCACAGCTACTTCAGCATGAGTTGGATCCCTAGACAGGAAGGTGACTCACATGGCATGGCAGATCTCTCCTAACCGGCCAGCTGCTCCCCTCAGCAGTGTACTTTGTCCATCTGCCTTTTCTGCTCCCCATTCTGTCTCTGGTGAACCCTCTCACCATCCCTGCCCCTCTGGCCTGTAGCCCAGTTCTGTATGCATAAACAAATAAATCTTAAAAAAAAAAAAAAAAAACTGGGGTGGGAAGGGTGCACTTGACTATGGTGACGACATATGGATGAACTGGTGGTGGGAAGTCCACAGGGATTACAACTGAAATGAAAAAAATCACAAAATGAAGATGTGAATGATGTAATAAATAAATAAATTTTTAAAAAGCCCCCCCCCAAAAAAAAAACTTCAGAATGCTACATTGCTACATGCTGTGTTTTGTGGTCACATATCCTGAACCCATGTCTTGTATTGGAACATGAGTTAGAATAACAATGATGAAAAATATTTTAGAACATTGTAAAATTATCACGTTGGTGGTTTCTATTAGTGAAAAAGGTGCCACACTTAAATTGTGACATAGTCACAGTTCTACAGTTACCTGCTTTAAACTTTTTGAAGTTGACTTTATAATTTCTCCTTCTGTCTCTGTTTACAAATTCATCATAATTGTGGGAGAGGTGTCAACTCTCTGTCTTCTACTTGATGCATGTCTATAGTAAGATTTGTAGAGGTGAAAGTCAGTCAGGATAGTGCTTCATGTTTAAGTGTCAACTCAGGTATCTCATATCAGTTTAGGAGTATCTGTTAATTGACGTATTCTCCTGTGCTAGTATTCACACATGTAAATTATAATGAATCCCCCACCAGGTTGTTAAATGTATCAGAGATATATTCAAGTACTTATTTTATTTTAGATTTGGGCTATTTCAAGGGACTAGAGCAACTGGTATTTATAGCAAATTATTAAAATTCCAAAATAAATAAACTGTACATAATAAATTAAATGACTCTGGCTGAAAAAGGACGTTTAAGATTTGTTAAGACTTTTAGTGAGGAGAGATTAGCAAAAATAACCAGGAAATGGTTTTAAATGTTTTTGTGTTCTACATTTTGGACATTTGTATTTAACTTTGAGGTAGACCACCCATTGATTTTGGGGGGGACAAAGAAAAAACAAAACACCACATGGGATTTTTAGTGATGAAATTGTATAACTAGATCCCTCACATTATTCTGAAGAAAGGGAATTTTCTGAATGCAGATGTTTCAGATCTAAGAAGTCATATGTTCTGTTTGGGAATGTAAATTAAGTACCATTTAGCAGAACCTGGCCTCTGTGGATATAGATTTTTTTGGGAGAAATGTTAATTTTTAAACATGTCCCAGTGCTATAGATTATTGCTGATTCCCAGAGAGTTGTGGGTGTTCTCCTTCAGGCAACTATTTACAGGAAATGTGTAACTGAGTTCCTAGGGAGTGCTGGAAACACCAGGGGTACAGAGCTCACAGTGGAGGAAACTGACAGAGAAACTTAATGTTCCACTTGTGGCTTATCTGAGATTGAATAATTTGATTGCCTGGATGGTGGATAATTTTGCTCTGTTGAGTCACAGGTCCAAGCCCTTATGGGTGGGGTTTCCTTAATTAATATTCCCACTGTCCTCTATGCAGGAAAGGTTAGGGTGAGGACAGGAAATAAGGCAAGTCCTGTGTGAAATGGTGTCTGATAAAAGAATCTCTCTCTGAGTCTATTGGCAGCTTGATCCAGATCACTGGTGTGGAAAGTGGTATTGTTTAAGCATTCAGAATAAAATCTTATTATTAAAAGAATCATGATTTATTATTGAAAATGACTGAGCAAATTGCTGAATAATGTTACTCAAACTACAGTTTGTATATCAGAGTTGACCCGAGAAGTGTGTATTGTCACCCTTCTGGAGTTCAGATAGGCCTCCCCAAGTTGCTCAGGACAGGCTCTCCCAAGGCCTGTCACTTTGGTACGTGAATTATTTTGAAGTGAAGTCAATCAAAACCTTCAGGCTTACAAGAAACTCCTTAAGTATCTAGAAGAATGAAAATTGAGAGCATTACCCAGTTAGAATTTTTAACAAGAAATAAACCTCTATCAAAGAATCTTATCTCTATGACAGGGCAGACATCTAGTTACAGAGCATCTGGTCTTCATCATATGAGTCCCCTTCCTCTTTTCTAAAAATCTTCTATCCCATTCCTTAGCTCAAGTTATGTAACTGCTTCTCCTCACTGACCTTAGAATTCTCATTTTTATGTTGATTCCTCATATGTATGTGGACAATCTCTCTGCTAATCTGTCTGATATTTATTTGATTATTTAAGTAGTCTAAGAAGAACAGAAAAGGATAAGGGAAATTTCCTGTCTTCCTTGACACAATAATTGATGAGAAATCACAGAAATATGTAGAGTTAGAAACTTTTAGATAGAGTAATTTTATCTCTGTTGAATCTAGTGATAAATACATTTGGGTTTGTATTTTTATAGCTTTTTTTAATTTCATGTTTCAGTTATTTATTTTTATTACATTTTTATAAACATTTCAAGCAATGATAGATTGGAAATAAAACTAAAATGATCCTTTATAACATTCAGTTTGAGAGCACTTGTGTTACCTTTGAATTACATTTTCTTTTTTGTCTATAACAAACTTTGAAAATATTTAGAAATTTCTATCTTGAAGCTCCATAGAAAAACTAATTAACTAATTAGCTAGTTTAATAAGGTAGCAGGATATAAAATCAACACACAAAAGTCAGTAGCCTTCCCATTCACAATCAGCCTTCCTATACATAATCCTAACAACCAATCAGAAGAAGTGGAAATCAAAAAATCCATCCCCTTTACAATTGAAACAAAAAAAAAATCAAATGATTGGGAATAAACCTAACTTAAAAATTATACAAAGAAAATTACTTATACGAAGAAAATTATAAAACACTGTTAAAAGAAATATAAGAAGACACAAAGAAATGGAAAGACATTCCCTGCTCATGGATTGGGGGAATTAATATTAAAGTGGTATCCTACCAAAAGTGGTAACAGAATTAACGCTCTTCCAATAAAAATCTCAATGACATTCTTCAAAGAAATAGAACAAATATTGGTGAGATTCATATGGAACCACAAAAAAAAACCCTCAAATAGCCAAAACTCTCCTTACTAAAATGAAAGAGAACAGAGTCATCACACTCCCAGACTTCCAGCTATACTACAAAGCCATAGTAATCAAAACAGTATGATACTGGAACAAGAATAGACATACAGACCAGTGGATTTGAATAGAAAACACAGATATAAACCCACAGGTTTATGGATAGCTAATCTTTGACAATGGAGCAAAGAACATGCAATGGAACAAAGAAAATTTGTTCAACAATGGTGCTGGGAAAACTGGGCTGCTATTTGCAAAAAAAAAAAAAAAAA
>NW_004567105.1:23354811-23356538 GCF_000260355.1 Condylura cristata
AAAAAAAAAGATCTTTTCCAAAGTTTGAATAACAAGAATTTGAATTTCTGTAACAGAAATAATAATTTAATATCAGAGAAATGTTAAAAGACTCTTCTCCAAATAAAGCTTTTTTGGCTTATTTTGCTCAACAAGTTAAGGAACAAAGTAGAATGCCTCATTACAGAAAAGGATGCGATTTAGTTAAAGGAATGAAGGACAGAGAGAAAAAAGACCAAAAATGTTCAGTACACTTTCCTAAAGGACATATTATATTTTATACAATACCTCCTGAATTAATCACAAGCCCATTCCTGCTAACCTCCAAACTTCCTGAAAGTCGCCCGTAGCCATATTCTGATCTCTCTCCTCCTTACTGGGGGATGTCAAGTCAGTGCCTATCTTGACAATGGAGCAAAGAACATGCAATGGAACAAAGAAAGTTTGTTCAACAATGATGCTGGGAAAAATGGGCTGCTATTTGCAAAAACAAACAAACAAACAAAAATGTAGATAGATTATTAAGTTATACCATGCACAAAAACCAACATCACCCAAAGCAAAGATAGTGAAGGAAATGGTAAGCAACTGGGACTACCTCAAGTTAAAGAGCTTCTGTACAGCAAAAGAGACACTACACAAAACAAAGAGATGCCCCCACTGATTGGGAGAAAATATTTAGACACAATATTAATGACAAAAAGACTGATCACAATGATATACAAAGAGCTGATGAAGTAACAAAATTAAAGTGAACCACCCCATCAAAAAATGGGCAGAAAAGCTAAAAAGACTCTTCTCCAAAGAGAAATGCAGATGGCTAACAGGCATATGAAAAAATATTCAACATCACTTGTAGTAAGGGAAATGCAAATTAAAACTGTAATGAGATACCATCTCACACCAGTAAGAATAGCACATTTTAAAATAACTTGCAGCAACAAATGTTGGCAAGGACGTGGAGAAAAAGGAAATCTTGTACACTGCTGGTGGGATTGCAAACTGGTACAACCACTATGGAAAGCTGTCTGGTGGTTTCACAAAATGCTAAAAATGGAGCTTCCAAATGACCCAGCAATCCCACTCCTAGGTATCTACCCAAAGGACACAAAAACATGGATTCAAAAGAACACCTACACCCCATGTTTATTTCTGATCTATTTACAATAGGGAAGACATGGAATCAACCCAAATCCCCAAAAATAGATGACTGTGATTAAACAGATGCGGTACATATACATAATAGAATATTACTCAGCAATCAAAAAAAAAGATAAATTCATGCCTTTTGCAACAATATGGATGGAGCTGCAAGGGATCATGCTTAATGAAATAAGCCAGAAAGAAAAAGAAAAATATTGGACAGTTTCACACATAGCAAGAAAGTAAGGGATCAGGAAAGAAAAAATAAAAAGCAATTATAATAAAGTAAAAATGAAAAACAACAAACAACTATAAACCAGAGACATTTTACAGGGGTGGAGAGGGGAAAGGGATCAAAACTGGGATAGAAGAGTGTTCAGGACTATGGTGATGGTACACGGGTGAGTTGGTGGTGCAAAGTCCATGGGAATTACAACTGAGATGGAAAAATGTACAAAATGAAGAATGATGTAAAATAAGTTACTTAAAATCAATTAAAAAAAGAAAGCTATGGGCCCTCCCTGGTGGCGCAGCGGGTTAAAGCACTGCACTGAGAAGCTAAAGCCACTTCCGCATGAGTTCGATTCCCGCCTGCCCCGGAGGTG
>NW_004567105.1:23356638-23387172 GCF_000260355.1 Condylura cristata
GATCTGCCTGTTCTGCTCCCCACTCTGTCTCTGGTGAAGCCTCTCACCGTCCCGAGCCTCTGGCCTGTACCCCAGTTCTGTATGCATAAATAAATAAATCTTTAAAAAAAAAAAAAAAGAAAGCTAGTCTGATACTTGCTGCTTAGTAACTAACAGATAGGCCATTTCAACAGATAAAAGTGTTACTATTTAAATTGGGACATAAAGAATAAGGAAGAATTCAATAGGAAAGAAATTAAAGGGAAAGTTTAATAAATGAGACAAGGAGAAAGAAAAATATATAAATTTATAAAAGGGCATAACAACTTGTTGCAAACTTGAATGTACACGTCTATAAACACTAAAGCATTTTAGTACAGTCCTAAAAGCTAAAATATATGTGAGGCCATTATATTTCCTGGGGTTTGATGACTAAGCAATAGTCAGATTTATTCTCCTTAAAAATTATTCGAAATGCCCCAATTCCAAAATTTACAACACTTGCATTTCTCATAATTCCAGTGCTGGAAACATGTTTACTCAAAATTTGGTGGAATTTGACATTACATATAGGTGACACACAAAATTATGAAAGATGGATATTCAATTTTATTATTGTATGATGCAAAAACAAATTGGTTTAAAGATTTTAATAACTATATTGTATGCATCAAAGATTAATTTTTATAAGCATACTATACTTCTCATAAACCAGAGCTCTTAGTTACATTCCTAAATTATAAGCTCCTTGTATAACCCCCACTTAGAACTTTGCTATTCATTTCATTGAGACTGAGACATTAAAAGTAATACATCTTTGTCTATGTAGAGATCTCCTTAATTTATTTTTATTAATTGAACATTCAGAATTATCGAGGTGTAAATGCACATGTTCTAGTAAGTGGCTCAATAATATTTCACTTCATAATTTATGTGTGTGTCAACATATCCATGATAGAAGAACCATGCTATAACTTTGCACTCATATTTCTATAGGAAGAAGCAAACAACAGTGAGTTAATAGTAGATATGCATCACCATGTTTGATTCTTCATTCTTTGCTGTTTTCCTTTTCCCTGCTGAGACAGCTTGGCTAAAATTTTTATAGACAGGTTTTTGTTGTTATTTCCATTTTTCCTCTCCTAATTTGGACTTTCATCCCTTTGAAACACATTCTCATCTCATTTTTAACTAAAAGCAAATGAGTCTCATTCTTGTTAATGAGTTATGGTCTCTGGCTTTAATGTTAAAACGTGATCTTTCTCAAGAAAAATTCTAACAGCAGTACAAAGGCTCTATTAGTAGTTGTTGGGGTATGGTCTCCCTTCTATGACTGTCACGGTTATGTCGTTTGATGTTGTGAAAATGGCACAGCTTTCATGACAAATGCATGCTGCAGATGGTGAGCAGCCACATCTAGCTGAAATGGGTGCTGGTAGATGGAAAACCTTCAACCGGTGCAATGAAGTGGCTATATTATTTTACTGGTGCGACAAAAGATTGTGATTTGGACCTTGAATGACTTGAATGATAAACTGGAATCATGCCTTCACCTGTCCACTAGACTTGATAGGGATATTTTGCTGGACACAAAATTGCAAATTGCTGAATTAAAGGGAGTGAAATTTAAAATAGCCAGTTGAGTGCAAATCATGACTGTTCTCAGAACAAGTACTAACTGACCTAGTAAGAAAGTCATCTTTTGATGAGTACAGTAGTCATTTCCCTTTTAATTCAAAATGGAATTCAAACAGATGTCATAACAATGGTTTGTTCTGTAAACCAACCCATCCCTGCTGGCCCTTACCTCCTCTGTTCCCCTGCTTGAAGCATCCTTTGTAGTTGTGCGTGGCCAGCTCCTCAACATTCTAGTTTCTGCCCAAAGGATTCCTTGGAAAGGATTTTCCTCCTCACCTTATCTAAAATAGCATCTCCCTGCCCAGAACTCTAAGCTTTTATTTTACTTGTAACTCTACTGCCATAGCTATTATACCATTTATAAATTTGATTATTTGTCTACTGTCATCTTCTCCATGTATTTATGAGAACAACAATACAATTAGTGTTTTCAGTGTTCAACCCATGACTCAGCAAGTACTCAATGCATTTGTGTGAACAAGTGAAATAAAATTAAAGATTTGTGTGTGTGCATGCGCGAGAGTGAGAGTGATAACTCTTTAAGACAAAAGTATCACTTCTTCTTTTTAACCAGATATAAGAAAAGCCATTGATTACTTAGTTTTTTTCTTAGAACATAGGAGGTCTAAGGTCTTGCCCTTTGCTTATAGTATTTGAATTGCCAAAAATATATTCTTTGTAGGATTTAGTTTAAAAGGATTATTATGAGAAAAAAAATTCCATAACCAGGCACACAGAAATAATCCATTAACTTAATGCATAACCCAGTAGTTGTTTTCAACTTCTACTTTCTACCTCTTGGGTTTAAGAACAGAGTAGATTAATGCTAAAATTGGGGGGACTTGGGGATACCATCATCACATCATACAACTATATAAAATATTTATTTTTGCATTAACTTATATTTGTCCTGAATCACATCTGATTATTCTATTTAGTGTGCATTTAATCTTTATTGACCCTTTTTTAATAAAAAAATCAATTTTCTATTGTATTTGTTAAACAGGTAGAGTAAGATTGTATTGGGCATGGTAAATAATGCAATTGATAATTACTTGCAGAGATGTCCAACTTAATAGGGAAACTATGAATAAGGGAAACTATAATATTAAAAAAATCACTACTTGGTCCTCCCTGGTGGCGCAGTGGGTTAAAGCACTGCACTAAGAAGCTTAAGCCACTTCCGCATGAGTTCAATCCCCACCTGCCCCGGAAGTGACCACTTGGCGTGGCAGACCTCTGCTCCCCTCAGCACTGTACTTCGTCGATCTGCTTGTTCTGCTCCCCACTCTGTCCCTAGTGAATCCTCTCAACCTCCGCATCTCTGGCCTGTACCCCAGTTCTGTATGCATAAATAAATCTTTAAGAAAAAAAATCACTACTTGATCTCTACTAGTACTGCTGTTTATGCTAAACATTGCAAAATGTGTGTGGATTCAAATGTAAAAAAGATGTATTTTTTAAGAGAGGAAAAATATCTACAATTTAAATTTCAATTTTAAATGAATGTCTCCAGTGTACGTGAGTTAGATAACAAAATGATTATGGGCACTAAAAGATATTAAATTAGCCCAAGGAACATGGCATACAAGCTGACATTACCTTGCCCACCATTTAAATACAGCACTCCCAAGGCAGTTATACTTACAGTTCTGTCATTCTTATGCTTTTGGCTTACTTAAAAGCTAAAGCTTATATAATTTTAATGTTCAAAGATTCATAATAGTCATTTGTGCTAGATTCTGGAAAGCCACACAATAAAGCTAACTATCTGTAAATGGTCTTGCCATTTTATAACCAGACTTTCCCTTTTCTAACAGAAAAACTACCCATCTACAAGATGAAATTAGTCAAAGGACAAGGCATGCCTTTATTTTAGGCACCTGTTAAACATCCATTATGCACAGATTACTATAAGAGTCACCAGAATACAAAGAGTTATGAAAAACAGATCAGTACTTTCAGAGCTTAAAGTCAAAAGGGATGATGACATATCTGTGAATCCTTTGATGACATGCATGATGATTTGGAAAAAGGCCTGAGAGCCTTACTCATAGGAGAAAACCATGAGAATGTGGAGTTTCTATAAGAAAGTGATGTATACCAGCACATTGTCTGGCAGGATTAAGTACGTAGAATGATATGCCCCTGGGAGTCATGTTAAAGCAGCAGTGAACTCTGGCCATAATGATAATCTGCCTATTATTAAAATATGGGCTGCATTAAACTCAATTACTTGGAGGCTAGGGCTAATATTGTCATTGCAATCAACCTGTTAAATAAGATAGTATCCTTTTAGTAACCTTGCCCCCAAGAACTGGGGGGAGAAATGAAGGCAAAAGAACCAGAAAAATTGTTGTAGTCCTCATTTAAAATCAAGAATTTTGGGGGCCAAGGTAGCAAAAATAAACCTCTGATGTATTACTTAGCACTACCCCATCATGAAGCATCCCTAGGAGGCTGACCAGGTCATTTCTCACTCTGTTGTATCCTGTTGCCAGAGGCATATCGAGAGCAGAAGGCCTACTGGTGAGGAAAGAAGGGAGTTTACTCATCTTCGGTCAAATCCCAAACTATACACATGACAGCTCCCTGTTCTGACTATAAATTGGAAATACCAGTTGAGCTGGTTAAATATATTTTTGCCTGAGCTCCATCCCAAAGATTTCGAATGCATTTGCCTGCTTTGAGGTAAGGCCCAGGTCTTGGTTGGCTCTAGCTGTCCCAGGTGTGTTAATATCCAGATAAAATTGTGAGTCACTGAGGCAAAGAAGTGAGACTCAGTCTCCCACATACAGGGGTTGTGGGAGACTGAGCCTTACTCTTTCACACACACTTTTGGATGTCAATTCATGATTTTATTCCCTCCTGAATGTAAGCCTTGATATTTAATTGAATTTGCTTTCTTAAAAGTGAAAGTACCAAGGTATTAGAAGAATTTATACTGGCGTGTAAATGTGTCATTCATGGTGGGCTTTACAATCTAATGGGAAATCCACTTTTGACCAGTGTCCAACTTGGAACAAATCAGAACACTGTTTATTTAATGTTAGGAAATGATAAAGAATATGAAACCAAGTACATTTCAGAGAATGCAAATTTTCATTTCACTAAAACAATATGTCTTGGTGTGTGTGTTTCCACTTGTCTGCCAGAGAAAAATATAATGTCTTTATTAACAAACAGGTGTTAAGTGTCTTAGAGTCTGTGGGACTGTTCTAGGTATTAGATGTTTTCAGTACAATCACAAATGAGAAACATGTTGTAACACAGAATCTGGACTTTTCAAGCACATGTGTTGATAATCTTGACCAAATCTTTGGAAAGAAAAATCTGCAACTGGATTTTCAAGATGCCTAGCTTTGGAGTTCTGGAAAGTATTAGTTGACTTGGGATTGAACAAGAACAGTTGCACATAGCATTGTGTGTATAATAGAGGTCACTTGTGCCATCTTAGCTACCACAGGTCAGCTCTATAGTTGCACGCACACTGGACTATGTCTTTGGTTCTTTAGTTGCAAAGGTAGATGTGCCAGGTACATGCATTCTAAATGCTGAGGGTTATCAGAAGGTCCCAGCCAAGAGTCTCTATGTATACCTTATTGTAGTGTTAAAACCCCCCAATAAATGTAGCACAGAAAACATGGGTTTGTGTCTAGCATCTGTTGCTAATCAGCTGAGGAAGCTTGAGAAGTTATTTAAACTGGCAATTTCCTCATATGTAAGTTAATGTTCATACAAACAGCTCTGTCATATCTAACTCAAAGAACAAACGGAAGTTGTTTGGGAGAATTTTTGTGTGTAACTCACAAAAGATTGTGAGTTGGAGGGGTATCTGTATAATTAAGGGATCAATTTTGCAAAATTCCCTTTAAAGGAAAGCGTAATTAAATCCCCCCTTATCTAATAGTTAACAAATTAACTCAATTCTTTGTTGTGCATATAAATTCCTAGTATCTAGAATTTCGGAGGGCATAGCCATTCCATTCTCACTTCTGATACATAATGGTTGTACTCAAGTTTTCACTAGACCTTCTTCAGTCATTCAAAAGCATGGCTGGGGCTCGATAATTTAGATTAGACCCTTTAACAACTGGTATTGGTAGTATTCTGCTACCAAAAATCCACATGTAACTCCTCAAGTAACCTATGTTCAAAGATCTTACAGTCAAATTCAGCTTCTAACTGAAGCTAACATATTTGCTAATAGTTGATAATACATTCAAAAAAGTTTTGACTAGACGAGTTGTGCAAAAGATTTAAATGTCTGATCCCAGGTCCATGATGGCCTATCCCTTGCTTTATTCTATATTGTAGGTAACTCAACTCTATCAACTATATTCTCAAATTTCCTTACAAATTTTACTAGCTGCTTTTAACCATCAGAAGACATTACTGAAGATTGGTGTACAGAACAAGGAAGTCAGGGAATTATTCCTTTTGTCGCTACTTCAGGCTGGCATTTCAGATAACTGCATCTTCTCCACATTTCCACCTCCCACTGATACCTGCTCATTTTGCAGTTCCTACTGAGTAACTTTTGTTCAGATCTGGTTCTCATAAGGACACACTGGCTCTTGGGTTTGTTAACCAGATTTCCTCCCTGGGTTGCTTGCCACTGCTATGTTCTGGATTACTTCATTACCTCCTATAGGCCTTCTCACTCTCCCAACATGCACTACCCAATTTTCTGATATGGGCTCGCTTTTCCTGCTTGAAAATGAAATAGATAATAGTTGGCACCAAATCTTGCTCAAGCAATGGTATACACCATGGCAATCTAATTCAAGTTATGTAGAATAATTCAGTGATCTAGGATAAAGACTGCTATGTAAAGATGATGACGTATTTACCAATATTTACCAAGAGACTGACACCTTATTGAGTATTAGTGATTTTATATATATACATATATATAGGGTTTTACCAATATTTACCAAGAGACTGACACCTTATTGAGTCTTAGTGATTTTATATATATATATATAGGGTTGTTAGATGTTTGGGAAGAGAAGGGACATAGCCCATATAAAAATATATATACAAATTACCTAGAGTATGTTCAAACAAGTTGCTGTCATGGCTACAGAAGAAAAGAACACATATTAGGCAGAGAGATCTGGATGGGAACATAGTTTTGAATAAGTCTTTGAGGGAAGAAAAGATTTTAAAAATACAAAGATGGAGATGACAACATTTCAGATGTAAGAATGAACAGGTGCATAAATTCAACAGAAAAAAGACGAGAAATCTACTTTTTATAATGAAATGTCTAGTATGACTGTAATACTAAATGGAAAGCTGGAATAGTAGCTGGGTCCAGAACATTAAATGTTTTAAGTAATATTTTAAGATTCACAGTTCCTATTTTTCACCTAACCATGGCTTAGAACTAGTGGAGAAGAGCTACTTCTGATTTATATGCAACAAGAGAATAGCATGGACTTTATTTTATTTACTACCCAATCTTAAGTATCTAATAATATCCTTGGCTAATAGGTGCTCAATAAATATTTGCTGAATGAATTAATGAGACACGGCCTTTGTATCATGAACCACAGGAAATATAAAAATGATTTATTCATTCATAGAAAGATGGGGCCCATATTAAATGAAGGACATTAGTTAAATGTCTTTTCCAAATATTTTGCAGAACAAAGCACAGCATTAAAAAAAAATTCCAACTCCATTATCAAGATAACTGCCAACACCTCTCAAAATGTGAGTGCTGAAGCACATGAGTCTGTGAGACCTTAAAGATTATTTAGTGTAATTTTTTTGTAGCACAGTCTGGGCTTGAGTTCAACAGGATTCAACACTTATTTATCCTTTAAAAAATGCTCATGTGAAATGTTGCCCTATGCAGGGGTTAATGGATCTTCAAACTGGAAAGTCTTTCCAAACTTACACAGCTGCTCTGAGTAAAAGCACCAGACACCCAGATGCCAGGCTTGTGTGACAGAGCTCTGGCACCAGCTGAGTTTGCTATTCATTATTCCATTGTCTTGCAACACACCCGGAAACCAAAGCCTATAGATGGCTAGGCATTTTCCTGGCTCTTCAAAGAGTGAGGAGGCAACGCTTGGAAGAAATCCACCTGTGGGTAGGGACTTTTAATTGAAATCTCAAAGATACTTTAGTGCTCTGGAATGCCACGTCTTGGACCTAATACTAGTCATCCCCACTGGGCACATCTGCACCCCGACTTTTGTAAGGATGAGAAAGCTTTCCATCCTTTCAGCCTGGGAAATGTGGTGGCCGTAAAAAAGCAAACCCTGCCTTTGGGAAAACTGCTTCTGATTATAAATCCTTGTTCTTAGCCCATCTATTTCTATTGTGAGATTTAGTTTATAACTTGGTCTCTTTAACCAGTGCTCAAAACCCATATAACAATGAATATGAAGGAAGTTTGCATTATGTATTTGTGGGGAATGTACATTTATCAAACAGTATTGCAAATAAGTGTACGGTAGTTGCTTCCTAAACCATTGCTGGAATTTTACATTATAGCACATGGAAAGCAACTATTTCTCACCCACCCCTACCCAATTAAGGAGTGTTATCATAAAATAAAATAGTAGCATTTAAATGAAATAACTGAGGAGATTTTTTACTTACTATTCTTATCTAGAAACAAAGGATTTTGTTTGCTAGTGGCAATGTTTAGCTGAGTGGTGAAGGAAGCACTCAAAAAAGTTCTTGCTGGGAATTGGTCCTAGTAGCTAGGGACTAGAGCAATCTTCTAAGATTCTAGAAGTCTAAGGCATAAGAATTTTAAGGAAACAATGTTTGTGGTCATGTGGTTCCTCTGGCCATCAGGTATCTTATATTCCAATAAAATTTAAAACATTTGTCAGAAGACGTCCACATTATTTAATTCCCGTATCTATTGCAGTTCAACTTCTTTCCATAAAACGTGGGGATAAGTGGAAAATATTGCCTGTTTGAAATGACAGACATTCCCACGCATGCTCAGTCAAATATGTCTAGTTATCAACTTGAGTTTTCTCAAAACTTGCCTGAAATTTGATTTATGAATAGAAGAAAGAAGATGTACCTTGTCAATTTTTAAAAATATAAAATCCATAGCAACACTGTGTACATGATTGTCTTACCTTGGTAAGTTGTTTCAGTTTGTATAATTTCAAAAGCACATTTAGTAGTAATTTCCATAACTAACATAAGATCAAAATATTGGGAAGAGTTTGGAACAATACTAAAAACTTTTCAGTGGTAGTAATAGAAATAAATCTGTTTCTGATTTAAAATCTGTTAATTTTCTTTTTTTATAGTTACACTTTAACTCTTTATGTACATTAATATATTTATGATTCTCATATTCATTTTCTGATAGAAATTATGTTGACATTTTTTAAAAAATTAAATAATAATTTTTAAAGAATCCCACAAGCTAGTGATGATCATTATAATTATATGTCACATATATTCATAGGATATATATTCATATAATCCATATCTATCATATACATTCATATATATCATATATATTAAAGTGAGCATTAATTCCCACATCTCTTTTGTAAGAAAATATAATTATTTTTTTCCTAAATGCCAGGATCTCTGGAAGCAGATGTAAGGTATAATTTCGGGAACAAGATATTTACAAGGTATCAACATAGTGAGGAAAGGGGAAAGAAGTAGCATGGAATAGAAGATGTCAAACTATAATGCAGCCAAGAAAAAGGCTTGGCAAACCCAGTGAGGAGCCTTGGGGCATGGAGTGTCATGGAGGTCTTATATGTAACCATCATATGGCCCCTTGGTTATGGAATACACACTGGCCTCTGACACAGTGTGACACTAGACAGTGTCTTCCCATAACTCTTGTCTTCCTGTAACTGCTGTTGTCCCCAAAGGAACTAACCAAACACTATCTATTGGCCTCTTTCCTCTTGGTTAGAGAGCAAATTCCTCCTACTGGGGTTATCTGGGTAGCAAATCTCCACACCTACCATAATAGACATCTATGTCAGTAATTATTTGAAAAAACATGGCCAAGAAGCCAGTTCCACTAGTGGTTTTATCATGTCCAGGAATCAAACACCTTCCAGAAGCAGCTTATATAACCTCTAGCAAAGTAAATTTAGACTTACTCTCACATTTTTCCTCGTTACACAACTGTGCTTTAATAACTTTATTGCCTTGTAGTTCTTCAAATTAATCCCTGTCACTATGGCATATGGAAGTTTTTTATTGACCATCTGCTAATTCCTATTTGTAAGTATTGCTTATGTTACATAAAAGCAGCGATTCAAAGTTGAAAAAGACTTGAGAGCTCTTGTCCAATTACTGCATTGTATGTCTGAACACACTGGATAAAACAGGGAACACGGCTCCAGAAGCTTCTGAAGGCAAAACCAGGGCAAGAACATGTCCCTTAATTCCTAATATATTTTGCTTTACAAAACATAGTGGTTTTAAAACCCCTATGAAAAGAGTAAATGAGGAAATGATGAAGTAAAAAACTTATTCTCATGAAATTTACCCTTTCCAGTGTACATTTCAGCTCAGCATAACAAGTTTCATTATAAATACTATCATATGAATAAGTGACAACAAAAGAACTTAGCCATCTTAGATGTCTATGAAGATATGGATTGCCAGATTCCCCCAAGAAATTTAGCAACATCTGAACCTGATAGAAAAACCAGAACTTTCACAAATGATATTGCATATTCATTTCAAGTTATCATTGTTGGGGAATTAAAAACAAAACAAAACTGTGAATAGGGCCTCCCTGGTGGTATAGGGGTTAAATCTCAGTGCTATCACCATGAAGGCCCACTGCTAAGGCCTGAGTTTGATCCCCAGCCAGGTAGCTAAAGCACATATGGTGTGGTGCACCTCTCCTGTCTTGCCTGCTACTCCCTCTAAATGTCCCGTAGCAGTGTGTTTCAGCAAATCCACCTTTTCTCCCCATCCTCTTTGGTGAATCCTCTCAAACCCTGCACCTCTGTCCTATACTCCAGTTTCTTCTACACAAAAATAATTTTTTAAAGAAAATTGTGAATAAATTTGAGTCTATCTTTTGGCCTTTTAAGATTTGGGAAGATAACTATATGAAGATTAAAATCTTGGAAAAGAGAAAAATCTCCTAAAAGCCTTGTCTTATTTTTTTGTTTCTTATGTCTTATTAGTGGTTACAAAAGGGAGGGGGGAAACCCCTGAAGATAAAGTGTGGAGAACTACAAGGTTGAGGGGTTTGACACACAGCATTATCAGCAAAGATACAAAATGTGCTTGGTCTGTACACCCTTTGTAGTAGTTCCACCTCTTTCAATTCCTTTGGAAGCTAAGACTGGTATATCTCAGAAGTTTAGGAAGTTGCCATACTGTTAGCAGGATTCTCAGTCCTGGATTAGATATGTCTCTCAGTTCATATCTTATATGAACTGTGTTCAGGCCTTATATGCTTTTATGTGAAAATATTTTAGAATTCTCTCTTAGAGTCTGTGCCCTTTCATTGCCATGGCAACCAATGGTATTTTCAGAGAAGTCACTAATACCTTCTTGGCAGAATTTCAGCCCCATCTCTTCTGACATGTGTTTGGAAGCTTGTGGCAGCAGATGCTAATCCATGAGCATTTGTGCCTTGGTGTCAATACATATTTAGTCAAGGTTTTGGTTCCATAAATCAAAAATGCAACCCAAACAGGTTTAAGGTAAAGAAAAGGAATTTGTTGGTTTATGTAACTACAAATTGTAAGCATTGATGATGTTAGACATTGCTAGATCCAATCACAGATTACTTCATTGGGCTATTCTTTTTTCTCCATCTTTAAGTTCTGCTTTCCTGTGTGGTAAGAAACTCAGAAGTTGAGTGGCCCTAAAATATCCACCGCTGCATTTAAACTTAGCACAGTTGTTGCTAGCAATCCTAGGAAATGGACTGAATCTTTTTCTTGATGACGATAGCAAAATTTCCATGGGTCTCTCTAATTTCCGAATCTTGTATCCATAGACCTGAAATTCAGGGAGGAATCTGCACCACCCAAATCAACTGGGTTAAAAATGAAGGAAAGAGGAGTCCATAGGGAGACATCAGGCGCTAATAAAATATTCATTGAACAGGATATAGTTTAGGTTATTCTCAAAGATAGCATAACATCAAAACAAATAGTGTGAAAATTTGACTTATCAACAAGAGAAAGGAAGAAACATTGTGATCCAAAAGAAGGTAGACTGATGATTGATGTCTAGGATAGCACCACATTTTAAGTTCTGTTAGATCACATTGGAATGCATGTCAAATGAATCTAGTAAATTTTGCTTAAATAAAAGAAAATTTGCTAGCCCATGTGACAGAAAAATCAGGACTTGGTTTCAGACACACTTAAGTCCTGTGCTCAAACACTGTCATTTGGATTTTGTTCTCTCTCCAAATGACAGCTCTATTTTTCTTTACATGGGCTTCAAAAAGTCCCAAGGCAGAAGTTCACCTTCTCTGATTAGCAAAACTTAATTTAGGCACCATCTTTGAACAAGCCCCTGGACCAAGATTTGCACTACTTTGACCAGACGTGAGTAAGGTGCTAACCCTGGGATCCAAGAGTCAGGATTACTTTTGGCTAAATCAATGGACTGGGGTTAGGGATTATGCAAACAAAAGTTACAATTCAACTCTAAATAGAGGAAAAGAAGATATCCTCTATATGAGGAATATCTTCACATTTTGCAAATATACATCATATAGCATCCTGGAAATCACAGGTGAATATAAGATCAAGGGTTTAGATAGAAAGATTTTATAAGACTTAAGTAACTCTTCATTCATGTAAGGACAGGAACATTTTTTTTTAAAAGATTTATTTATTTATTCATACAGAACTGGGGTACAGGCCAGAGATACGGAGGGCGAGAGACTTCACCAGACACAGAGAGGGGAGCAGAACAGGCAGATCAATGAAGTACACTGCTGAGGGGAGCAGCATGCGGGTCAGGAGAGGTCTGCCAAGCCATGTGGTCACCTCCGGGCCAGCGGGAATAGAGCTCATGCGAAAGTGGCTTAAGCTTCTTAGTGCTGTGCTTTAACCCACTGCGCTACCAGGGAGGGCCAGGACAGGAACTTTTAAAAAAATCAAAATGAGTGAAACAACAACTTCCAGAACATCAAAATCAAAAAGAGCTTTCAGCACAATTTACACTTAGAATCTTTGATTCTGTGACTACATTAACTTCATTTCCACTCTTGAATTTTTTCCCCATCCTTGATTTTTAACAACTTTCTACTTGGTTATAAATTCAGCTATGGTAGCTCTGTTTTCACTCCACAGCTTCAGGTCTGCTACCTCTCTTGGCTTCTCATATCTTAACCTACTTGCCCCTGTGATTCAGCCTTGTCATTGGCTAGCCTGTCATACACACCTGTCCCTCCAGATGACACCATTGTTATTTTTACTCTCCCACTCCACAATTATTCCCAGGACTCTCTATCATGTCTCTCTTGTCTCCATCTGCCCATGGGCAGAAGGAATCATTCTTCCTCCTGGAATCTATATATTATCATTTACTTATACTCAAAAAGGACTTAGGATTTGGACAGGATTATCCTTAGGGAAGAAAGAAGATATTTCCTTTTTCATGTACACCTGGTGTACAAGGATAATAAAGAAATACTGAGGTGGAAAAGAGGGGGGCTGGACGTGCACACGTGGCATGATCTCCATCTTCGCAGACACATGGAATGAGATGCTCAGAGACCTGCAAAAGCAGTTTGCAGAAACAGCTGTGGAAAAGTGTAGGTAATCCTTCAGATGACTGAAAATATTGCTGGGTTGCTATGGATCCCAGTTGAGGTCACATAGCCTGAAAGTTCGTTATAGAAGGAAATAATAGTGCATTTTTCCTGCTTTTAGAATTTGAAGAAATTTAAATATCTGTAAATTTGTGTCTAAATTCCATTAAGATTTCAATCAGTTGAATGAAATAACCACTGGCCATCTAGATTAGTAACATCACCAATGAGTCAATGAGAAATTGAGCCTGAAAGCTACTTTGAAATTTCAAATAGATTTGATTAAAAAGTTGTGTAGAAATGCCAAAGAACTTCGTGATAGTTTTTTAAAAATCTTGTCTATAAGATTATAATCCAGTGATTATTCACTTTTTGTGTTCACAAGAGATTCTGACTCAGTAGGTTGGTGTCTGAAATCTTTAAAGCACCTTATTTAAAGCACTCTGTGATCTATGATCATTGACGCTATGATCACTGGTTCCTTGATGAGCCTTTAGAAACACCAATCTATAAGGAGGTCCAGGCACACTGACAGGCTGTGCAATTTCTGGGGTAGAATTGGTCCATTAAGTCATATTGTAAAAAACTAATCAGGTCTTTCACTTGCAAACTCTGATTCAAGAGAACTGTCTTTACAAGGAGTTTTATACACAAAACTGTCTCCTGGAAGGGCAGGAGTGCTGGGACTTTATAAAGGGTGAAGGCCTGACAGGAAGTGCTTTCCATGTGCCTGCTGTAGTGGAGGCGACATGATTTGAGGAGTTTGCTTTTCCCAACAGGGTGTTTTCTTAGCAATCAGCAGATGTTTATGATGCCACTGTCAACCCCAGGAGAACAGAGAGAATTTTATTAATCAATTTTCCAAGTCCCAAGGAATTCAGGTAGAGCCTGGTAGTGCTAATCATAAGGAGGAAGAAGGGGTGATACAATTCAGTGAGTTAACACTGCTTGTCCCTATTTTTTTTAATTTATTTATTTATGCATACAGAACTGGGGTACAGACCAGAGTGCAGGGGTGGTGAGAGGCTTCACCAGAGACAGAGTGGGGAGCAGGACAGATTGAGGAAGTACACTGCTGAGGGGAGCAGCAAGTGGGTCAGGAGAGGTCTGCCACACCATGTGGGTCACCTCTAGGCCGGGTTTGAACTCATGCTGAAGTGGCTTTAGCTTCTCAGTGCTGCACTTTTAACCTGCTGAGCCAACAGGGAGGACCCTCCCTAATTTTTTTAGTCTAGGTAAGTTTTATTTTTTTTTTCTCCTTTCAAAGTGGGGATCTGGCTACAATATTTCCCCATCAATTTTATCTTGATGCTGATAGGTCACATTGTTCATTTCTGTAAAGGACTGTATATTTCCTCAGCTTCCAGGAATGGAATATGATTCCCAGTAATTAGCAAAGCAGTTTAAGTTGGCAAACTGTATTTACAAAAGAATCAAAAGATGATAATGAGCAAAGCTGAGAGCCTCAGGCATCACATTTTAATGGCTGGATGGCAGAGGCCTCTGCTAACTGATTGCATTTTATAGCCACAGTCTAATGAGGAAATTTATCTTGAAGGATTGCCCAAATTCCTGCACATGAATTTCCTAGAAGTGATACAAGTAATAGTAGAGATCACTGCACATTTTATACTCAGGAGTTATTGTGATAGATGTGACTTATAATATGAAGTGGGGATCTCCAGGAAGTAATTTAACAATCTCAGAAGAATGAAAGCTGCAACTGTGGTGAAACATTTGTGATGAGCTGAGAATAGTAACTTCAGTCATCTGTCTAAAGTCTACTACTGAAAGAAATGTAGCCTGTATCAGGGGAACCTTTGATATCTTAGTTTTGGGAGCACAGAACAATCGGTGGAAAGGCTTTCATGTTCCTTGCATAAAAAATTAATGGCATTTAGATTTCAGGTAGGAAGAAAGTGAAGGGGCATGATCTGGCTC
The DNA here is from genome assembly GCF_000260355.1 of Condylura cristata. NCBI lineage: Eukaryota > Metazoa > Chordata > Mammalia > Eulipotyphla > Talpidae > Condylura > Condylura cristata. The sequence goes on from NW_004567105.1 coordinate 23,371,952, forward strand.
AGTGTTTAAGGGGAAACATAATTCCTAAGACCAATGCTTACTGGCCAGGAAGCTTTCCTTTCTAAAGTCCAAAGATAGAAACAGTGGCAAGTGCTGAGATGGGAAATAGTCAAGAGATGGGATGGAATGAAGTCAAGATACTATAATGGAAGTATATTGCTTTGTTGCTCTGCCCCAATCTCCTAATCTAAACAATTAAAACCCTATAGGAATTTCCTATTATCATTCATACATTCATAAAATTATTTCTTCTACACTTGTTGGTAAATGTCTACCATGTGCTGAGGCACATTATGATGTTTTCTAAAAGTTCATATTCTCCCCTTTCATTTTACAAGTGGGAAAACCAAACTCAAACAATGAAATTGGCACACAGTTTTATTCTTGATACCAACAATGAGAGAGAAAGAGAGAGAGTGAATCATCTTGACACAAAACATATATGACTCTAAAACTTGAGCAGTGCTGAGGACTTGAATAGTTGTGCAATCTACTATATATCAATTAAATGAAATATTATTCATTCATTAAAATATAATGAAAAACAAAGTAAAATGCTTATAGAAAATAAATAGCTAGGTCAACACAAAGTACAAATATGTATTAACAACACTATGACTATTAAGGCAAAGGAAATTAATCAAGATAATAATTTTAGGTTAGCAGCGACTCTGGAAACTCTATTTACAAATCCACTCATTTCTATTACATAGTCATAGACTTCAGTAGGATTTAATATCCTATAGATACATATTTTGTGTAGATATTCATGCCACTCCAAAATTGCATACATTTCTGTATCTATTCATGCCACTTCAAAATTACAGTTGTGAAAGAAATCAAATTAAATCTAACTCTGAACCTCTTGCCAGAATAATTGGAAGTATAATATAAGTTGCTATTGATTTTCCATATGGAGTGGAAATTTTCTCATTTATTAGTATCCTGCAAGAATTCAAGAAACTATCATGCCTTCAAAATAAAAGGGTCAACTTCAGTTTATAACATACTCCACTGATTTTATGCATTCATTCATTTATGGGCGCCAAAGATTTATCGGTGGATTTCACCATCCAAACCTACCTGGATCTTTGCAGACCGCATTCCTGTGGCTCCAGTGTTATGCTTCAACACTGGTAGGCTTACAGATGCTGGGGGTCCTGATCCAGCCTCTCAAGTCACTTCTGCAGCCCTTCCCCACAGAGGTGTTGCTACCCATAAAAATCATTGCCTCCTCCTCTTCCCTTCTCCCTGTCTTTACTCTCTTCTCTCTCCATGCAAAATACACTCTCTTTCTCCCTCTCTCTAATTATTTCCGTCCAGGAAACCAAAACTCAGGAAGCAGGTTATCTGTAAGCAATACTGGCTGTTTGTCCCCTAACACAAGCATCCTAAAAGGACATGAAAAGCGAACAGAGCAAAACTTTTATGATAATAAAATTGAAGGAAGTGTGGGGAGGTCCTAGATAGTCTTTGCTTTCCCATACTCACTTCACCTTTGGCTTCCTTAGAGATTTTTATTTATGAACTCAGCAGGATCCTTTATTAAATTGAGTTTAATTTTCACAACTGTGCAGAGACTTTTAAGGTCAGATTACATGAACTTGATCTGGGTTCTAACATTTGTGTGCTTATACTTTCTATAATTTGAGCCCAATTAAAAAAAATAGAGGAATCAAAAATATTATTAGTTTTTAAGAGTCTATTTTTCCTATTAAAGTTAACTATATCCATTATCATTCATTTATCACCTGGACACATTTAATACAATTTCCTAGGGATCAAAGCAATTGAATGTAAGAGAATATCATTTATAGTTATTCCAACAAAAGAAAAATATCTACCTCATTTATATTATAGGGAGAAGGATATTCAGTCACTGAAATAAAAGAAGATCAAGTAAATCATAGTGAATTTTATAATGTATGACACACAAGGCACTCTGTTCTAGTTCAGCTTTTTTAGAATCAAAAGCTAAATCCTGGGGTTTTGAAGCCAGCACTTATTTGAGAGGTAGACATCAATAAGTTGATGTGAGAAGGAATATAATTTGGTCTTGGGATGGAATACAAATAGTAGTGTGGATAAATGAGGGGTACAAGCTCTGCAATTTGTCCAATTTTCTAAATCATCTTCACAGCTAGTTTTGTGGAACATAGCATTTAGCTTTGACTTTGGACAGTTCTGGCATTTCTGTACTGCACAGTGACTGTCGAGGGCTTGATCCTTAAACCATGTATACTCCTTTCTACTTCTCTCTTTTGCCAGATTGGTTCAGCAGAAGGCCACGTAAAAGGACAGAGATCCCTTCTGGTAAATGTAATCCTGTTCTTTCTTTAGTTTCCACTATCTTCACCCCAAACACTTCCTTGTGTCATGACAACGGCCCATACAATTCTCTTCCCTACAATTCTTGGTTAGAAACCCAGTTTTCAATTAAACTAGATATTGCAAAAGTAACACAAAAATAAAACAACAATGCCTTTCAGACATGGCAAAGAGACTGGTAAGGTTAAAGATGTATTTACCCTCAAAAGCAAATGTTTTGAGAGGTTCCTTTTAAAATATTCTATGCAAATTTTATATTTGCTTTAGAATTATTTGATAATTAATCAAATACATCCAGCTGGATATATGCACAAGAAAAAAATTCACAACTCTACTTCTACCAGGGTGGTAGATGGGAAAAAGTGGGTGGAATATCTGGTTTTCTCTTAAAATAGCATGGGGGGGCCTTCCCTGGTGGTGCAACAGATTAAAGTACAGCACTAAGATGCTAAAGCCACTTTAGCATGAGTTCAATCCCTGTCGGGGAAGTGATCCACATGGTGCAGCAGACCTCTCCTGGCCCACCCACTGCTCCCCTCAGCAGTGTACTTCATTGATCTGCCAGTTCTGCTCCCCACTCTGTCTCTGGTGAATCCTCTCACCACCCCTGCACCTCTGGGCTGTACCCAGTTCTGTATGCATAAATAAATAAATCTTTAAAAAAAAAATACTGACATAAAATAGCATGTGGACTAGGTGTTTTTAGATCATGAGTGGTAACTTTTCTTCCAGAAAAGCATTTGTGAGAGTTCATTTTTGTTGGAATGTGTCCTGCAGAGTGTAACTTAAGATTTAGTGATACTATCTGAACTATCTGACACCTTTAAACAACTTAACTAATATTTACTATGGCTTTCATGGGCCAGGACTGCTTTCTTACATCCTTTATAGCAAAGAAGAAAGATGAAGAGAAGAATAAATATGATTAAATGCAAACAGTGCAGATAACTATCCTAGGTATTTTTATAAGACAATGATACATAAATCTATATAATTTGGGATTAGATTTTTCATATACTTATAGTTACAGAAACTTATTTTAAATCTGAGAGCAACAATTTCACACAGGAATCTGCAATATTAATTTACATGCATAAGCACACTAATCATCTTCAATGTCAAATTGACCTAGAGTGAATACAATAAAACTAAAATGGATCAGATTCTCCTTTACAAAAATCATTTTTAATAATTGAAAACAGCCACCTCTCAAAAAAAAAAAATCCAGTTCTTTCCAAAATTTTCAATGTATGTCATAAACATGTTTACCACTAATAAATAAAGAAGTAAGGTCTTTTCAATTTATTTAGAAATCAAATGTATGCATTGAGTTTTTTCTTTTTACCAGAAATAATGCTAAGGCTTCTACCAATCTTACCTTCACTGCTATATCCTGAGATAGATACTGTTTTCTTCACTTTACGAGAAGGAATTTAAGTACATTAGTTTCATGAGAATTGTGTAGTAGTCCAGAATTCCAGCCAGTGGCTGCCTGCTCTTATTTTAGGCATTGTATAGCACTAATGTGAATATAGCATTAAAACTGAAAATAATAGAATGATATTTGAAAAGGGAACCATCTAGAGTATTGTACTTACGTCAATAAGCATGAACTAAACACAGACCAAGTTTAAAAGGGAGCAGCTAGGAAGTGATCAGCTCACCAACCCATACAAAAACTCTAAAATAGAATGAATGGTAAAGTGGATGCAACGAGGGAAAGTAGGTGCACGCAGTTGGACATTTATATTTGTCTTCTAAGCGGTAAGGAGCATAAGAAAGCAAAATTAATTCATATTGAAAACATTTATTGAGTGTATGCTGCGTGCCAGGGAAAGAAACCTATAGTATGCCAAGATGAGATAAATCTTAAGGGGAAAGCTGACAGTGTGTCTGTTAGGATTCCTTTGGTTGCATGATAGAATACCTGACCCAAACTGGTTCAAGACAAAAGCAAAATTATTGCATTGTCATAAATGAGATGTTCGGAGCGATCACTGGTTTCAGGCATGGCTTGATCTAGGGCTTAAGCTATGTCATCAGACATTCTACTCCAGAATTTCAGGGTTATGTTTTTGCCTTGACTTTACATGTAAAGGGTTGAGAAGCCAAATAATCTCATAAGAGAACAAACGTTCTAGAATTGAGTCCTAATGGTTCCAGTAGCAGGATTTGGGTATAGTGGGTTAAGAGTTTCCCTATCTAGATAAGTAGGCTCTAAATGTGATATTTTCTGGATTCAATTGTTGTGGGCAAATTCACACCAGTGAGCAATAGGATATTTGATTTTTTGCTACAATATATTTTTTAAAAGATTGATTTATTTATGCATCCAGAACTAGGATACAGGCCAGAGGTGCAGAAGCAGTGAAAGGATTCATCAGAGACAGAGTGGGGAGCAGAACAGGCAGATCAATGAAGTACACTGCTGAGAGGAGCAGCAGGCAGACCAGGAGAGGTCTGCAGCACCCTGTGGATCACCTCTGAGGTGGGCGATGTTCAAACTCACGCTGAAGTAGCCCCAGCTTCTAAGTGCTGTGCTTTAACCCACTGTGCTGCCAAGAAGGGCTCTACTAAAATATTTTAACCAAGAATTTGCACTTCATCTCTGCTTACTATCTAGTTAGTTGGGATGGACAGGAAAACAATTTCAGTACATGGTGTAGCAAAGAAGCATCCCTTTCATCATGAAAATTAGTTATTATGTATAAAATGAGGTTGTGAATTTCCCTCAATATAGACATGGCCCATACTGAAGACTTTCCAAATGTGAGTCCTTCACCCCTTGATTCAAAGCAGAATCCACCCACGTGAAGTATAGTTCTGAACTGAAGCATTCGTGTATGAGACATAGCACAGTGCCACAATGAATGTGGAGTCTCTGTAAGATAATTTATCACATAGAAAAGAATTTATACACATAATGTAGGAGAACACTTGCTGTAGTTCATTTGGAACTTTTATTCAATTTGTAGTATTCATTATATTAAAGTTAAATTGAATCGGCTTTGTAAGAATAAATTCTTCCTGAGATATTTTTTCAAAGGCCCTATTCAATGAAGTATTGCTAATGGCCACTTAATCATCCAACTCCGGCAAAGATATAGTACTGTAAAAAATAAAATGGTTTGCTCAAGGCTACTCTATTCATTTAAGCACTAGAAAGCAAACAGAAATCTTAAAATTCCTATCTTTGCTTTTATCTCCACCATTCTTATTGTTTCTCATTGTTTTTCCTTCCCTTGCTTAGTTTATACTATAAATTTATATTGTAACAAACACCTTCATTATCTGTGGTAATTTTTGATGATGAGAAGAAAAAAAAATCATTCTGCTTAGTCTATTTTTCCTCTTTGTATGTGGGATTTTTTTCATTCCTTTACTCTTTTATATGAAAGGAGTTCTTGAATACCGGTTAAATAACAGGCAGGGGACTAGATGTTTGGTAAACAAAGAAATGCAAAGAGTAAGCTTAACTCATAGTGTAAAGCAGTGGTATTCATGGTGTGGCCAAGGATAAACGTTGTGAGCTGCAGCCTGAGACTTGTCAGAGATGCCAAATCAGGCCACCAACTTCCCCCAACAATTCATGTTTCAACAACCTACCCAAGGGATTCTGATCTACATTCATATTTGAAAACCACCAGTCTAAGGAAAATAAGTCAAACAAAGAGATTAACATAACATATTGAAAAGGTAAATAAGAGTGACTCCTATGGGAATAGAATCTTCTAGTTTCCTCTACATCTGCTTTAGAAAATAACTTGCTCTATCTAAAATGAATATGTCCTTTACATGCACGCCTCTTAAATAAAATATTTGACTATTTCCATTGCTTTCAGGATAAAATTCAAAATTTCTAACATGTTACCTTAGGGGATCCAGGATGGCCTTGTCAGCTACCTGTCTCATCTTCTGCTACTACTACTATTGCTGCTACTACTACTACACACACTCACACATGCATACACACTATTTTTACCTCCCCTCTGCCTAGAATATCTTTCCTTCCACAACACTGGACAACATTAGGATAGCCAGGAGAAATATCCTAAGGGAAGTCTTTCCTAAAGTCCTTATGGTTATCACAACTCTAGTTGGGCATAACTATCACAAATTCATCATACTATATTGATTCTCAGTTTATTTGTCCATTTCTGCCATATTACTATTGGTTTCTACAAGCAAGTATGTTTAACATTCATGTTTTTGTTCTTAATGATGATGTAAGTACCTAGAACCAAAACTGAGTATACAAATATTAAATAAATGTCTTTTAATAAAGGAATATATTGCTTTTAGAACAAGTTTCTGTATTATACTTAACCTCTCAGGTGGCTTTTGTCTTTTATCCTCACTTCAGGATCATACAGTCCATGAAAATGAAAATGATTTTCAAACTTTTTGATCAAAAATAAAGTAGAAAATTAATGGAAGCATAAACTTCAAATAATCTCATTGATATTAGTGGCAAGAACATTTGGTTTGATTTTTTTCTGTAGATACTTTCTCAAATGCTTCACTCTCAGTTGGCAGAAGACATTGACCAGACCAGAGGACTGCACTCATCTAAAGAGGACTTTGTTAAGTGACCCCTGCCACCCACATGTTGTCACATTATACCAATTTTAATGTTCTTTGCATGTCAACACATTGTCTCTGTCACCTTTACTTAATAGCTATTCAAATATATAAAGGATACCTATTATATGCTAGATGCTAGAGATAGAAAGTTGAGTGCTATAATATGAATACCATGGAACATATGTGATAGCCATCCATTTGATGGATGTTAGTTTTAACCATAACCCACAAAGTAAGGACCAGTATATCCTTGGTAACAACATAATGAGCCCAGTTTACTGTGGATATATGACATAAGGCACAGGACCTAGAATTGGGACCAAGGAAACATTACAAATTAATTCTCAGAGAAATTGAAGATACTGAGGAATTAAAGGAAGTTATGCTAAGGGGGAACAGATTGTTCTTTGAAGATGGAATTGCAAAGATAAATATCTGAATATCAACATCAGTTTTGATAGTACATGTGGGAAAAGGCAGGTTAGAAAAGCTTTGCTGGCCGTCTTTTACTTTCCAGTAAGTTGGGACCCTGCCTTAGGAAACATGGGGAATTGGTAAAAGGATTATAGAATGACAGATTCGAGTTTTATAACCTTTCCTTTGCTTGCTGTATGGAAAATCAAAAGGATGAAGTGAATACTGGGAGCAAGGCAATCCATTACGTGGTGGTGGCTTTAATCCAGAGTACATGATGCTGACCTACAGTACAGGCATTGGTATTAAGAGATGTGCGTAGAGCAAAAAGGTATCTAAGCATTAGAACTGACAGGATTTGGCAATAGAATTGACAGGACATAGGGGTAGGAATTTAAGTGTGGGGAACAGACATAATAGCAAGGTTCCTGTTGGAGAGCTTTAGCTAGGCAAGGGAACTCATTGAAAGTTTGTATTTCCAATGCCATTTTTTTCTTCTTGCTTAATTTCACCAGGCTTTAATCTCAGTTGGAATCCATCTTCCTCATTTTATTAACCTTGATAAAACTAGTGAAGAAATAGCTCATCACCAATAAATGAAAAAATGTCCCTGAATCATCACTATATAGCAAGTCATGGTAACTTATGATTCAACTCTAATATATTAGGCATTTTATTCTTCTTACCTGACTGATGATAAATGCTGCTTTTAAATGTTGAAACTAATTCTTCATTTTGTACTATTTTGAATACATGTGTATAGCCGAGGTCTGTGAAGAACCTCCACCAGCTTGTACTCCCACTCATGCAGGAAAAGAGGTCTGCTATTGTTAGAATGCTGACCCATTCTTTGGCCATATAATAGCCCTCCGAGAGAGCACATCAGAATGCAGGACATCAAATAGTGAAACATGAACACACTCAAATATCTTAGTAAAAAGTACAGTCAGTCTGATGAAAATGATTTGACTCAAATCCCTGAACAAAGACTATGTCACTGATAAGTTCAATTGAAGCATATGTTTCACAAGCCTTAACTAAAATTTTATTCACTCACTCCATAGTAAAAAGAAAACAAACATCAAAAAAGAAAAAAAAAACACTTGGGGGACTTTGATGATCACTGGGCAGAGGCATTTAGATTAAAGCAACCAGAAATGAAAAGCACCTAGCAAACACCATTAAAATTAAAATCTTTCTGGGTTTCACTTTTAAAAGTCCTTTTTCAATGCTGTATTAACCTGATACTTGGCAATGCAGCAGAGAAACACAGTAATATAATCAGAGAGGGTATTATGAGGTCTATTAACAAAGTACCTCAGTCACATCAGCAGAAGGGAGACAGCTGTGGCTGCTGAAACCCTTAATAAATTTACCCTCCTGTTGCTATTTATAAGAATTCTGTCATCGTGATTGTTGTGTCTGTTATTTGCACCTGGCATGGGGGCCTTTGGAGCAATCACATATCGTTTACAGCATCAAGAGCCACTGCATTGGAGAATCATTATTTTTAAATGCCTACTCCTTTGAATTTAAAGAAAGAAAATGGTTAGGTATGTAGTTAAATAGATAACACACCACAATGAAATCTAATAACTGGAAGATATGCACATCCTTAATTTTTTTTTTTTTTTAGTTCCAATGCTATTTGACTGGTGATGCTTAATTAACCCTCTTCATTGTCATAGCTGTCATTAAGGATAGCTGTCAAATATATGCTTCTACTCAGAATGAAAACTGTCAATCAAATTTATACACACACACACACACACACACACAAAGTTTTTTACTTTTTAAACTTTTCTCCATGATGGTCTTATTGTACTCAGAAAAAAGAATTTTCTCTATTCTTTTTTCAGCCTCTTCTTTATTAAAATGATTCCTTAAGTGAAGAGTTGCAAAACTCTTTGGATAATGAGGAAACTGTTAACTCAGCTGTAGGTAGTTACAACAAAGAGGCAATGATTAAACATACAATTTTGGGCCCTTCCTGGCGGCACAGTGGGTTAAAGCACAGCACTGAGAAGCTAAAGCTACTTCAGCATGAGTTTGATCCCCTCCCCGGAGGTGACCCCACGGCGTGGCAGACCTCTCCTGACCCGCCCGCTGCTCCCCTCAGCAGTGTACTTCGTCGATCTGCCTGTTCTGCTCCCCACTCTGTCTCTGGTGAATCCTCTCACCGCCCCTGCACCTCTGGCCTGTACCCCAGCTCTGTATGAAGGAATAAATAAATCTTAAAAAAAAAAAATACACTTTTGCACCAGTCTATACGATTTTTTGAAGGACAGGGAAGATGACAATGTCTAGGAAGATAGAAAATGTCTTTAATACTCTCCATGCCCATAGCTCATTTAGCTACAGTGTCATTCTGGGCTGTAAAACAATTATCTTAGGTTCTCACTGGTGCTTTCACTACTGCAAAATACCGCTAGGTTAAAGGTGCAACCACAGAAGGATTTATCAACAAATGCGAGATTTGGGGAAAAGAATTGTTTCTAAGGCCATGGTGGCCAGCTGTCTTACCTCAGAACATGTCCTCAGTGTCCCGTGTGCAAAAGAAAGACCGCTCACGAAAGATGGCGGGGACCCGCACACGAATCCTGGAACCCGCCGCAGGCCTAGGAGCAAAGACTCATTCACAGAGGGGCCGAGGTTTCTCACAGACCACGCTGTTGAGGTGGCACCACGGCATCAGGCGACACCTAATTGAATCCACTCTGAGGGCACAGAGGCCGCAACACCTGGAGGTGAGGCGGAGGACTAGAAGCAGCAAAAGCTTTTCAGAGGTAGCGGGACACAGTTAAGCAGTGCTGACTGTGCCAAAAAAAGAGCTAGTGGTATAGCCCGTGAGACACCAGGCTGAGTGAGGCCACTGCGCGCAGGGGAACGGAGTCTGTCAGCTGGTGACCTGGAGGCAGAGCCGGAGCAACAGTGACTGAAATCTCAAGAGGTCTGCACGTTCTTCCCAGGAAGTCCTCCACTTCTGTCCAGAAGAAAGTCTCACGTGATACTGTATTTGAACTTCTGAATAATCCTAACCTTCTGCAGCCTGGATTTATGTCCCCTGCATTCAAGCCTGATTGGTCCATTTGCACTCCAGCTATCTGATAGGTGCTAGTCATAGCCTGGTCCAATCAGGCTGGTCCATTTTCCAATCAGCCTGGTCCATTTTCAGTCCAGTACCACATAAAAGGGAACCCCATAGCCAACCTGGTGGCTTCAGTGGATAAGTTTCAGTACTATGAAGCTGTAGACAGCCACTGAATCACTAGTTCGATCCCTGCTTAGGGAGCTGACCCAACAGACATTTCTTGGCTCTCCCATTGCTTCCCTCAGCAGTGTATTTCAATAGAATGCTGTTCTGCCCCACACTCTGTATCTGGTGAATCCTCTCATACACACACCTACATTTCTGGCTGGCCTGTGCCCCAATTCTTGTATGCATAAATAAACAAAATAAGTCTTTTAAAATAAATAAATAAAATGGAAACACCCAGTCTACACCTCTAGATCTGACATACAGGGAGATCAGGGCAGGCTCACCAGCAATTTACTCAGGGAAGCTACAGCTGTGATTGGATGTTGTTGTCTGAGCCCAGCTGATGACACTGGAGCCAGGCCTGGCAGGCAGATTGCACATACCTCCAGCCCATAAACCCACTCATGCCCTGCGGTAGCAGTAGTTTTGTGACTACTATTTCAGTTGGACACCCCAAGACAACTATTGCTTTCTAATTATACCCCAACCCAGCCCTGCTTTGCCTTGAGCTGCTCTCAACAAAGACCTCTTCATTTCATGCCATACACCGCTAGTCTACAAATAAAAAACACAGGGTCTGACTTTCGAATGAGGTATCTTGCTATTGGTAACAAGCTTTTATATTCCCCCAAAACAATCTCATAAAGTTCTGATGCCCTAAACCTCATAGTTAAATCTTTAATTTGAAATCTTTTGGAATGACAGTTTCTGCTGAAGGAAGCAGCAGAACCAATGTAGCAGATAAGGTAGCTATAGTCAGTAATGGCGAAGGAAAGCTAAATAATTGGTTCCCAGTCACAAACTTTACATTCTATTTTCTTTAGTTTTTGTTTGTGATTATTGGGAATGTATAATTGGTGCCCAGAAAGTCCTGAGATCTCCCTTGCTCTTAATTCTGGATTTGATACACCGAAATTTCAACTAAAAATGAGGGAGAAAAGTCCTTAACTAAAGTACCAAACTCCTATCACAGGGAGAACTCAGCTCCCTCTGCCCCTACAACTCATGGTTGGCAAGGTGAAAAAAATTATCTCATCATGTTCTTAGAATCTCTTATATAAACAAAATAAGCCAAGGATTACATTATTCAGAAATGAGGTTTATGCAAATTTCACTCATAAGTGTTTTTGTCTATATAATCAGTATAATCAACTATGGAAAATTGAAGTAAGGTATATTACTCAGTGTTTTTGAAAGAAATAGAACCAATCAGGCTGGATAGATGGACAGAGGCATGGACAGACAGACAGACAGGTATAAAGGACAGTTAGTTCTGAAATTAGCCCATGTGATTATGGAGACTGAAAAGTCTCATAAGCTGACAACTATCTCCAGCAGATTCAGAAAAATTAGCTTTATAATTCAAGTCCTAAGGCCTGAGAATCAGAGTCACTCTTGTTAGTACCAATCCAAGTCCCAAGGCCAAAACATTAGTGTCTGCTGGTGTAAACCCTGGTCTGACTCTGAAGACTGAGAACCAAGACAACTAGTGTCTGATGGCAGTTTTGTTCTCTATCATTTGATTGTCAAAGCAATAAGAAATAACCTAACATATTTTAGATGAGAACCCCTTCAACCATTTAGAAGGCAGATTTTGCCTATTATTTGTGTAATAGCTTCAAATCTCCTTTGGAAGATAAGAGTTTCTGGGAGGTTGGGGTAAGACTTGCAGGGAGCTGAATGTTTCTAGCCCAGTTAATAAATAACTTTATGCAAAATAACTTTCACACTAACAAGCAGCTTCAAAAGCAGCTGCAAGGTTGCCATGCTACCATAAGTAAGGACTATGCTGTTTTCTCTCACTTCTGTTCAGGGCGGGAGGGAGATAATTCATGCCATTGGTGCCTCAAGGTAGAACCAGAGAGTCAAGGCTGCACTGAGCCCTTTAGTCCTCTGGGAAAAGAAGAAAAGGACAGATCACTGTTTCATAGCTTTATAGTGCTGTACTTTAACCCATTGGGCCACCAGGAAGGACTTCTAGTCTCCACATTAGAAAAATAAAATTGAACACAAAGTGGTAAACTATTGCTTTTCTCAATTCTAATGGGGTAAATTTTGTCTCACCATCATGCTCTTGGATCTGTGCCTGATTTACTTTTTTTAAAAAAAGTTTTCCCAATCTCTTTTACATTTTCTTTAGGTTGTTGCTTTGCCATTTTACCTTATTTGATTTTTTTCCCCAAAAATGTAGGTTAGTAGCCATTTTTTTCTTCTTCAAACAACTTAATATGCTTAAACTTTCTTAAGAAGTCAACTTCTTTTTGATTAAAAAATTCAGTTAAATAATTTGGAAAACTTCTTCTAGAATGAAAACTCTTCAGGACAGGCTAGCTTATAATATACCTAGAGAATATAGCAGCAACTAAAATTCAGTTCATTTTCATTCTGTGGTGGAAAAAGTGGGAGGTTATTTGTGACATTAGTTTTTAAGCGATCTTTAACACATGAAAGTATTTTCAGAGAAGTAACTTGCATTCATTGCTTTTTGCTTGTGAAATTTTGACAGTTATAAAGGAGCTATATAAACTAACATTTTGCTTGTCTAGAAGTATTAAGGATTTTGGAAATGTCATTTAAGTGTTCAGGCTCTTTGTTCATGCAAAAGTTCAAAAAATTCCCAATGCACTTCTATAGCATGAGATTTTTATTTTTAGACTCTGAAAATAATTATATATTGTGTTAAGATTGGACTCCTGCATAGGGACACAACACCTTGCAATGGGAGTCCCTGCATTGTGAAAGCTTAGTTGATATTGTAATTTGAAGACTGAAAAAGAAACAAACTAACAAAAAAGACACTTTCTGTTATAATAAATCCATTTGACAATTATCTAAATAAAGAAAAAGTCATTCTAATACCTAGTTAATGTCCCTATATAATATCAAGTTTGGGAAATAACTGGTGTTGAAAACAACTATTAATTTCAATTCACTTATTGATTTGAGCTCTTATTTAGTTTTCAACTTTCTTATGACAAAGGTAAAAATTTAGTAGCTGAGTAGAGAGATAATGAAGAGAAAAATGAGCTCATGAAGTCTAGGATAGAAGTTTATAAAAACACAAAGGAGATAGCTCTGGTTCTAGCTGTTCTTAAACAGTGTTTTAGAAATGAGAATGATATTTTGCTTATGTTTGATTGAAAACTGTCATAGGTTCTGATAAAATCTAGTAGAGAGAGACAAGCTCGCAGACAGCTTTCTGGAATAAAATTGCCCAGTATGGATAGAGATCTAGGAAAATCCAATATAGAAGAAACACTGCTAAAATCACAATTAGCATCCTTAGTAATTGTTAGTTGAAAATTACCCTTTTAGATTTTGACAGCTAGTTGCTGGCAAGTTGTTAAAATAAATAGGGCCAGTCTACACAAAGACTGGAGTATCATCTTAAAATATTCAAAGCATAACAGAAGATAAAAAGGAAATGAAGCCTCTCTGTATGTAGAGAAGGAACAGCTATTTCCTATGTCCTGGGGGAACCAGACTAAGAAATTTATGTAACTGAGGTGCAACAAGATATTTGAGGGGAATTAAACAGGAGAAGAGTAGATCAAGGTCAAGCCTTGGAAAGATGGTCTGATGGGAAAATTCCTCCTGGGTGAGAATATCTAATTCATAGACAAGGAGGTAGACAAGATTTATTTGAAAAATAGTTGCTTTGGCAGGTCCAGACCTCACTCATTTCCTATTTCTCATTATGAAATATCCTCACTGGACCAAACTCATGAAAAATTGCTAGAGAAACAAATGTCTATCCAGAAAGCAAAGAAAAAATAAAAGAAAACAATATCTCAGGATTCTGTAAATGGTACTAATTTTATATTGGTTAGAGGAGGAGGCTGCATTTGAGAAGCAGTTCCAACTTCCTGAAAAAGAATGAGAAATGGTTGAGGCAGAAAAAGATAACATAACAAGATAAGTGCTGTTGATCTCCGAGACATTAAAAATATGAGGAAAGTAGATAGTAGAAATATTAATATACTCTAGACCCCCCCAGAGACATAAATTAAAGAAGTCTCCAGAGAAGCTTCAATGTTTGACTCTTTTGAGGATGACTTTTCCACTGAAACAAAGGTGGAAATGATCAAGGCCGGTTTCTAGCTTTTTAAGTAATTCCTTAACAAGAGGCATTATCAAAGACTTCTGTAGAAGAACTGAAAGTCCTGGAACACAATACGTTCAGGGGATTATGTCAGTAATCAGTAATTCAGCGCTGGAGGACCGGAAGCACCAGGATCAACTTGCCTACTTTTGAGAAAGGCCCTTGCTTCCATACGATGTGGAACCCCTCCTCCAACCACTGCTCTGAACTCCCCCAAAGATCTCAGATTTTGGAGGTCATCAAAACCTTTTGTCATCCAAAAAACATCCCTCCTAAAATACAAATACTTGCTTTCAAGACTATTATTTACATCATGTACTTTTTAAAAAGTCTAATTTGGATCTCGAAGATGAGCAATGCCTTCTTCTCTGTTGTATTCTCACTGGCCCTGAGGCCATTCATAAGCAAAGATATTGTTGCTGCTTGGATAGTAGGAGGCTAATCATAAAAAACTGAAATTAGTTTGCACCAAAATATGTATCACAACACTTTACAACACACCAGTAAAAAAGAAAGTGCTAAAAAATAGAAGTG
>NW_004567105.1:23387483-23393318 GCF_000260355.1 Condylura cristata
AAATAAAATAGTACCTGTGATACAAATAGTTAAAGTCCATTGCTTCTGTATTTCAGAAAGATGGAGCCAAAAATAGAAACAGGAGAGACTTATTTATTTTTAGATTTATTTATTTGCACATACAGAACTGGGGTACAGGCCAGAGGTGCAGAGGCAGTGAGAGGATTCACCAGAGACAGAGTGGGGAGCAGAACGGACAGATCAATGAAGTACACTGCTGAGGGGAGCAGTGGGTGGGTCAGTAGAGGTCTGCTGTGTCATGTGGCTCACCTCCCTGGCTGGGGGTTGAATTCAGTGCTGAAATGGCTTCAAAGTGCTGTGCGTAACCCATTGTGCCACCAGGGAGGCCCCAGGAGAGCACTATTACAAAGATACTGAGCAAGCTCAAGTAATTCAAGGGCAAGGATGGAGCCGCTGAATTTAACGGGCAATTGAACCCAGAACTGTACAGGTGTGGACTATTGGTGTGCCAGAACCAGCCTCACCAGCTCACCAGTGTCCGTTATTAAATCCAGGAGTTGTGTAAGATAGTTGTGAAACATAGTCCCTGTTAAAAATCAAGTTTGTAATTAAACAAATTATGTTTTTTTTAGGCACTAGTAACCAGGTACCACAATTTCCTAGCTTTTTCCTACTATCAATATAAATCTTATTTACTTAATATTTTACTGTCATCTATGCTCTTGAAATTATTTAATTTGTTGTTTCTGTTGGGAATACTGGACAATGGTATATTACCAAAACTTATTACCAGCTCACATTCAATGACATCCTGTTAATACTTTGAATTCAGTCATGGTAGAGAAATTGGTCCCACAGAAATTGGCAGATGCTAATATCAGTTCTTTTTTAATTAAATTAGAAAATTGGCTATTAAACATTTTCTAGGATACCAATATTCAGGACTCTGTTTTTCATATCTTTTCTTTTACCACTTCTTTTATGCCTCTTCTTCATTATTCCCTTTTCCCCCATACCAGTTACTTCTGTGTTTTTTACACATGTGGTAGGAAACATCGCTACTGAGAAGTTTTAAGATTCAAAATTACAATGAAATCATCTACACAAAGCACTGTGGTGACAGCACCTGTGATAGGCAAGGAAATGAACTAAGCGAAGATGAAATTCCCAGTAGAGGGAAGGTGGCAGTTAATCTCCAGAAAATCTTCTGTATTTCTCTAGCCACATCTAGAGCTATCTCATGAAATGTCCCATCCAGGCCAAGATATCTTCAGGAAGTCCACTGGTGTCTTGGTGCCTTGTCTTCACTCTACCTTCCTGCTACATACTCAATGCCTGCTAAAAACAACTATATTAGTCTTTCTTGCTCTGAAAGTGCGACTAAGATAATAGGTTAGGCACAGAAGTAGTCTTTCAAGCTATCCATCGAAGGCCAATAAAACAGAAAGATTCTTTCTGAAAACAAGTTAAACTCTCACTAACCCCAGGAAGTGCAGAAAACCTTTTTTCCCAAACTCTCATAACTATAATTTATTTGGTGAAAAGTGTATTCCATAAAATATGAGGGGTTCTTTTTCAAAAGTTTTTCAAAGGCTAGGGCCTCTCTTGAGCTTTCTTTCTAGCCAAGATGATAGAAAAATGCTTACTGGACAGAATGGTGCAACTAAGGTCCCTCTACAGAAGTGATGTATTATTCCAATTATGTGACAAACCTGCATATAATCTCTTTGCTTGATAGGGAAAAAGCAACCACTGCATGGGTTCCTTGTCATATGAGAAAAAACTACCCGAGGTTCCGTTCTTCTTTTTAAACATTTATGAATCAGTAGACTCCCCTAGAAATCCATTTGTGACTAATGACACAAAATATATATTGCTGGACGTTTGGTTGACTTTTACCCCCAACCCATTCATCTACAGCATTATGTACACACATGTGTGTATTTATGTGTGGGTGTGTGTGTGTGTATATATGTGAATATATATGAGTGAAATACTCGAAAACCAATGTTAAAAGTTCATGTTTAAATGCTGAACGTTTTCTGAATTTTTATTCCATCAATTCTCATTGAATTGGACTTTAAATAAAAGAAACCCTGAACAAATTGAGAATAAATCATGTTATGATGCAATATAAAAATTTCCCATTTCCATTTACAAAATTAAAATTCTTACCATCTTCATTAATCGGCCCTGAATCATGTCTTATATTTACTTTTCCAGCTGGCAGATATTTAGATAACTATGTCAGAGTTCTTCCCACTCCCTTTCAAATATCTGTACAGTTTGTTTATCTATAAGAATGGAGTCCTAGTTTTTTTTTTTTTTAAGATTTATTTATTTATTCATACAGATCTGGGGTACAGGCCAGAGATGCGGAGGGTGAGAGGCTTCACCAGAGACAGAGTGGGGAACAGAAAAGGCAGATGATCAAAGTACACTGCTGAGGGGAGCAGCGGGCGGGTCAGGAGAGGTCTGCCGCGCCATGTGGATCTCCTCCGGGGCAGGCGGGGATCGAACTCATGTGGAAGTGGCTTAAAACTCATTGTGCCACCAGGGAGGGCCCGGAGTCCTAGTTTTTTGAGGGAACTGGGATCAAACCCAAGACAGAGACTCTAACATGCATTGTTGAATAATAGCACTTAATGCACTGCTAGATGTACAACAGGTGACCAATAAATCTTGGTTAAATAAGTAAATGAATGAAGATCAGATACCCTTCCTGAGGTCAATTTGGACTTTAACAAAAACATCCTTGTGATCCTTGAGAACAGTAATTATATAGTATCCACAGTAGCATTTTTCTCTTACCTGAAGAAAACGAAAATAGAAATTGGAATGGCTGAATCATAGTAATGTTATTTTAATGTGTCATGTAGTAATGCTATTTAATGTGTGGTTCTTTAAGTAATTTCTCTACAGTTAGTATTTAGATCTAGAGGTTTATTGAAATTCATCTTTTAAAAAGGTTCTGTTTGCATTAATATTGTACAGACAGGCTGCATACTTCCTATAACATCCCATTAGAATAAGAGGCATCAGGTCTGGTTGCTCCATTTTGAGTGACAGGAAGATGAACCATTGGGTTCATGGAAATTCAGTTAAATATCTACAAAGTCCCTCAGCAACCCCTATCTAATGATTTTGGCAGTCACTGATGATATACAGTCAGAAATATTATTTCACTAAGGATTTCAAAAATGTCTGCTGAATGACCCGTTGGACTGTAAAAATATTTCCACAATTAACATAGGAAATGTGTACAGGAATGGCAGGACAGGTGCTTGATTTTTTTTCTTTATTTGCAAATATTCAGAATAAAAAGGTAGTATCCTAGCAAATCTAGACAGATGTTTTTTTGTTTCTTTTTTTTAAGTAGCTTGAAGAACTTATGCACTTTTACATATTTGAACTGTTTTATACAGTGGTCATTATTCTTTCCATGGCTAAACCTTTCCCTTTGACTCCAGAGAGAGAACATCTTTGCGTTGACTCCCGAGACCTGTTGCCATGACCCCAGGCATTTCCTGCAACTCCCACGCGTTTAGTCCAACGATATATTCTAGGGTCATGTGTATTTCCTGTAATAGATCTGGAATCAGTATTTAAAGGATTCCTGGGTCTTATTAGTAGAAAATGTTATTTAGATGCCAAAATAGGTGTACTCGGATTACTTATTTATTCCAGATTGTCATTATTTCTATACTTCTCAGTATAGTTAGGTATGAAATGTTATATTTTGTTATTTAAAACCTTGTTTCCCACAGATATTAGTTCAATTATTTATTTTCTCTATCTTGTAACATTTAATTAATAGTTTCATTAGTCTAATACTAATATTATAAAATATTATTATAATTCAATTTTAAATTATTTTCTGTTTTTAGGGTAAAAACTACTGGTAATATACATAAAATTACTATATTTAAAGCAATTAGAATAATTCTTGCAAGGGCCTCCCTGGTGGCACAGAGGTTAGAGTCTCAGCACTACCAAGCTATCACCAGCCACTGCAGCATAAGTTCAATTCCCAGCCAAGGAGATTGCCCACAAGGCGCAGCAGACCACTCCTGTCCTGCCAGCTGCTCCCCTCAAGAATGTATTTCAGTAAATCTGCCTGTTCTGCACCCCACTCTGTCTCTGATGAATCTTCTCGCCACCACCCCCTTACCTCTGGTATACACTCCAGTTCTTGTCTGCAAAAATAAGTAAAAATAAATCTTTGAAAAATAATTCTTGCCAATATCTGTTCATTTCATATCTTTTGATCATAAATATCTAAACCCCCACTTTGTAAGGTGAAGTTATGCCTATATTTAGCTTTTCTTTCATCTTTACATCCTTATCTTAGTTTGACTTTTAATAGTTACACCTTTCACTTTTAAATTTTTAAGACTACTGGGCCCTCCCTGGTGGCTCAGCTGGTTTAAACACTGCACTGAGAAGCTAAAGCCACTCCCGCATGAGTTCGATTCCCGCCTGCCCTGGAGGTGACCACATGGCGTGGCAGACCTCTCCTGACCCGCCCGCTGCTCCCCTCAGCAGTGTACTTCGTCGATCTGCCTGTTCTGCTCCCCACTCTGTCTCTAGTGAAGCCTCTAGCCACCCCTGAGCCTCTGGCCTGTACCCCAGTTCTGTATGTACAAATAAATAAATCTTTAAAAAAAATTTTTTTAAGACTACAAACATGTATCATTAACTAACCAACCATAATCATTTTTTGCTTTGTCTATAGGTTGACCACAAGTGTTAAATACCACTAAGCAGTATTTAAAATGTTGGGGTTATGTAAAAAATATTGTTTAATCTGGGTCAAATTTGCAGCTAATATCATTACTATCTTAGGTTAAAAAAATAAAATGTTTCTAGAATCAAAGTTGAATTTTTAGATTTATTTTTAAATAACTTTAAAGTAGCCCACATTTACTTTGCTTTCTAGTTGTGCCATGACTTTCTCAAAGTATCTATTGCTTGGTTTGTTTTTGCTACTAGATTTTTTTTTAATGATTTATTTATTTATGCATATAGAACTGGGGTACAGACAGGCCAGAGGGGAGAGGACGTGAGAGGATTCACCAGAGAAAGAGTGGGGAGCAGAACAGGCAGACTGAAGAAGTACACTGCCGAGGGGAGCAGTGGGTGAGACAGGAGAGGTCTGCTGTGCCATGTGGTTACCTCCCTGGGTGGGGATCAAACTGGTACAGAAGCATTTGAGGCTAGCTTCGTAGTGCTGCTGCCCTTTAGCCATTGTGCCACCAGGGAGGGTCCCTGCTACTGGATTTCTAATTGCCTTTCCTTTTTCTTGAACAGTTTGTTTTTATCATGAACAATTTGTTTTTGTCATATCAAACTATTTTAAACACATCAAATTGATGAGCATCTTCATGTATAAGCCTCCGTTTTTCTACTCCAACATGCATTGTTTACTCACCAGCCTTGCTCCATCATTATCATTCCTCCTTTTCATCTCAATTTCATTTCTCTATTTCTGCCACTAACACTTGTTCTCTTGTTCTGCTGGGCTAAGGTAAATTCTTGAAAAACAGTGTCTGGGAGGTGCACTTGAATTCAGTCAAAGTACGAATCCAGACCCAAGCAAACACACCTGATCTCCCTGTGCTTCAACTATTGGCTTTATTTCTTGCTGGGAGCAACCCTAGCAATGGCTTACTCTACTCTCGCAGCAAGAACTCAGGGTCTAGCTGCAGCTAGTGCCGTGCTACAGTGTGGAGATGTCCAAGCAGGGAGCCAGTCCGCAAGAAGAACTTGAGCAAGTAATTTTTCTGGACCTGCAAGAATTCCAGAACCTATGCAGAGAAGTGAGAAACACAATCTAGGGCGGCTATAATGTGGGTGGACTTGCATAATGGATGA
>NW_004567105.1:23393843-23404577 GCF_000260355.1 Condylura cristata
CCTGCCCCGGAGGTGACCACATGGCGTGGCAGACCTCTCCTGACCCGCCCACTGCTCCCCTCAGCAGTGTACTTCCTCAGTCTGCCTGTTCTGCTCCCTGCTGTCTCTGGTGAATCCTCTCATCCTCTGCACCTCTGGCCTGTACCCCAGTTCTGTATGAATAAACAAATAAGTCTTAAATATATATATATATGTATACATTCTTGGGCAGTTTGTGATGCCCCATTTCAACCTCCTTCTGCTTTTTACTTCTCTCTTTTTTGCTTTCATTGGATTGAACTTTCTAAGAGTGGGTGCCTTACCTTTACTGCTATAAATTTATTCCCATCTTCGTTCTATAGCTTGATATTTAGTGCTATAATATTATGGGCCTCCAGAGGGATAGTAGACAAACTTCTGTATCTAGTTTACCATTCTGAACAGCACGTGGATGTCACAACTTTCAGAGCTATACGCGCAACTTTTATTCATTCGTTTATTTAACAAATATTCATTTGTGATAAACCTTATGCTAGATGCACTGGAGTCAGAAATAATATATTCTCATCTTCGAAGAGATTATTCCTAATGGAAATACATATATTGTCTGAACAAATACTCTGGTGACTTCTCAGTCTTGGTATTCCTTTTGCACTTTAATTTTTGTCAAAATTCTTTTCAGAGATTCAATTCTCTGCTTATTTCTAGAAACTGCATAACCTAAAGGCTGGCCTTTGAAGCTACCAACAAAATCACAATCTCCCTTTCTTTAGCTCAGTTTTTGTTTTTTTTTTTATTTTTTTTTTAAAAAGTCTCTCTGGCATGGCTGAGAAATGACTGTTCATAACAAAGACTGGAAACGATGCCAAAGGGAAAGTAACATTTTCTTCTTGATCTTTTTTCTCAATTTACTAAGCTACTGCATCTATTTTCTCGTGTATTTCTCACAATTCAGGAGGTAAACAGAGCGGCTGTTGTTTCTTTATTGTATAGGAGAGGAAATTGAGGCCTAGCGAGATTAACTGTCTAGCTCAAGGGTACTAAATGCAAAATCAGGGCAACAGTCCTAGTCACGTCCCCTGGACCATTTTTTCCAGTGACATTTTAATAGAGCTGCAAGGCCTGGGGAAGAGATGGAAAGACAGCACAGTAATCTCACCTGGCTTCTGTTCCAAGCACTACCTGTGGACGCAGCTGGCAATATATCCAGAGATCAGTTTTAGAATTTCCTGAATCAAAGGAGGAGTGCAGACACCTGGCTCAGGAATAGGGATGAGACAAGTAGGGATATGAGCAGCCCAGTTTGCTTGTGTTTTTGTTTTTGTTTATAAGCAAAAGAAATAGACTCTGCTGTGCTAAGCAGGTAAAAAATATATGTAACAAAGCCAATAAATGTGAATAACATGGGGTATCTTGAAAATGGGAGAAAAGTGAAAGAACTAGTCTCACTAAAAGCAAATCCTGGCCTTCCTTTATATAATTCATTGTCTTGTATATTATATTCTGTCCATTCAACACCATCTACAAGATTCTTTCATAATTTCCTTCTCACCCACAAATAATATAGAAGTTACTGACTTCTTTCTTCATTTATTTGGTAAGGAACTTTGTCAGTCAAACTCACAGCAATATTTTCAAGCATGTTTTTCTCACCCATATTAATTAAACCTTTGAAAATTTTAACAGTTCTATGTTCTATATTTTTATCCAGAACAGACATTGAATTTGTCCTGAATAGGAATTGAGGCATCATTTTCCCCACCTTCTCACTTTGTTAACGCCAATACCAATAGTCATTTATTTTTTAATTCTTTCAACACTTACGTGGACAGAAGTTTAATTGATTCTATGTATTAGCACTGTGCAAAATAAGTTCTTATTTCTTCACCCTAATATAACATTTATTTTGTATTAGCTACTGAGTTAAACTCTATTACATATATAAAGATAATACAAGGTATAATCCCCATCTTGTAGGATCTTATATCCTAAAATTTTCAAGGGGGCACGAATCAAATCAGTTTCCTAAAATACAAGACTGAATATAATAATGTCAAAAAACAGGAGTAACGCCATTTTATTAAGTGTTAAGAAGAGACTATCTTTACCCATGTTGCAGGGAAGACTTCATGTGGCAAAAGAATAAATTTTAACGAGAATGTAGGTAAAGAAAGAACTGATCTCTGTGTCCCATTTTTGCTCCCACGTAATCCATTTCTCAGTAAGAACAGTGACTAACAAATTGGTTGGTTTCTGACTCCTATGTGTCCAAGCTTTCAATGACTCCTCACAGTTTTAGGATTCTAATTCCCACTTCTTTTGTGTATGTGTGTGTGCGTGTGTGTGTGTGTGTGTGTGTGTAGAAGAACTGGAGTGTAGACCAAAGGTGCTAGGGAATGGTGAGAGTGAGAAGAAAGAGAATGAAGAGCAGGTGGATTTACGGAAGCACACTGCTCAGGGGAGCAGCAGGTGAGACAGGAAAGGTCTACTGCACCATATGTGGGCTAGCTCCCTGGCCAGGGATTGAACTCAGGCCATTGCAGTGACAGTGTTGAGACTTAGCCCCTTGGCCAAGAGGGAGGCCCTCAAGTTTCCACTTCTGCTTTAACTAGCAAGACCTATGTGACCTGGTCTTTTCTCTGGCATCCCCCACTTCCCTATCATTTTCTGTCCATCCTGGCCTTCATTCGGGTCTTGGATACAACAAAGAGCATTTTTCCATGACTGGGATTTTACTGTCATTTGGGAGTCACGCCATCACAATTGCAGTGAGACCTTCCAAGAACTCAGTCCCAGTGATTCTGTCTCCAATTGTTGCCTCCTTTGTTTTTGCTTCCTTCTAACTACCTGAAATTGTTTTGCTTATTTATTTGTTTGCCTTTTAAATTTCTGATTTCCTTTGGCTAGAATTTTATTTGTAGATTTTATTATACAATAGACTTCTAGTGTATAAGACTTTAATTCTCACAAACATTTAATAAAATAATTAAGTTAAAAGTTCTCTAAGTACCACTAATAACTAAGAAAACAAAATTAATTACAGATTTTCAAACTTGGAATTATTTTTAGCAAAAATAATTACTAAAAACTTTGTATTTTAAGTAATTTTCAAAGTTTGATATATCTTTAAGAAGAGATAACACACTATACAGTGATTGCAAAATTAAATAACACACCTACTTTAAAAACACGATGTTAGTCTTATCCTTATTTTTATTATTTCTGGGTTGTCTTCCTAGGTTTTCATTAAAATCCCTGTATGGCCCTTCCTGATGGCGCAGCGGGTTAAAGCACAGCACTAAGAAGCTTAAGTCACTTCCGCATGAGTTCGATTCCCGCCTGCCCTGGAGGTGACCACATGGCTCAGCAGACCTCTCCTGACCCGCCCGCTGCTCCCCTCAGCAGTGTACTTCCTCGATCTGCCTGTTCTGCCCCCCACTTTGTCTCTGGTAAGTCTCTCACCTTCCGCATCTCTGGCCTGTACCCCAGTTCTGTATGAGTAAATAAATACAACTCTAAAAAAAATCCTTGTATGGTATTTTAATAATCTTTCTACAGTTTTAAAGAAAATGCTAGCATTTCAGACTTGTGAGGTTTTTTACATAAGTTCTAAGGAGTGTAGCTCTTGTTTGGAGAGTGACCATGGTTGGGCAGAGTATGGTAAATATTTTCTAGATTACTAGTCAATGGTAAATAGTTTTTTTATAGTAAAATTTTAATCATGACACTATGGGAACTTTTTTCTTTACAAATTTTATAATTTTTTTCTTTATAAAGGTTTTAATTCTTTCGAAAGTTGGTAGCTTTCCAAGAAGCTAGGAATTCTTTTCAGTTTTATTCCATCCATTGTCCTGTCATGTTGATGTATTAGTGTGATTTGTTAGTACTATTAAAATCTTATATTTTTTTATTACCATTTTATTACAATTAGTTAGGTCATCAAGAATTGTCAACTCCTAGGAGATGAGGGATTGTGCCTGCATAGGCAGCTTTACTCTTTTGTATATTTGGCTAATTTGTCATTTTACAACAGTCTGTTGAACCTTCCCTTTACTTGATTATTATGTGCAACCACTGAAGCTGATTAGCTGTGGACACTCTTTGAATCTGATTAATTATACGTGCTGACCATGCCTTCTTTTTTGTAACTGAACCTACTATAGCTGCGATAACTTGGCTTTCACATGGATCTGTGTTGACCAAAGTAGATATATGCCTAAACTTTATAGTAAAAAATATTGATGTAACATTGGTTTAAAGCATTATACAGGTTTTTATGTACAATATTATTTATTAGATATTTAATCAGTACTTTGTACACTAGATATTCTTAATATATCCAGATCAATGAAATATTAAGCAAATTCTAATATGTGTGCCTCTTTGGATAGTATTAAGATGATCAGTCTTTCTTAGACTCATCCTTTTTAGGCACCTACTATAATTGTCACAGCGATTATTATCAATGACCTTTTATTGTTCAAACTGTACAAATCTGGCTAAAAAGGATCCTTACTTATAGCTCTTTAACTCAGCACTTTTGCTGATATTTTTAAGAACTTACTTGTGTCTAGAAAATCAGTGGTGACAAATAGATGTCGCCATTCCATGCTTACATCTTTCTGCTCTAAAAATTTGAATCATATACCTCTCAAGGAATCTTCATTGTGTATATGGTCATGAATGTATATGCATATGCATCACAGGCCAAACTACATCTTAGAGAGTTATAAAGGATTTAGGCCACTTAACAATATTTACAAAGTTAGAATGCATGTTCTAAGTTTATATTGGCTTTTCCCTGCTCAACAAATTATATGAATACCCTATTTTATGCATGCACACAGATACACACAAATATATACCACTCTATATGTACGCATATACTCAGTCAGAGCTACATATGTATACATAAACATAAAACCAAGAAAATGGCTTTTTGAATATCCAGAAGTGAAGTCTGGGAAGATGGTGGCAGGATTTTGCAGTTTCCCCAAACCTCTCCATATAAACAGCAACAGGAAAGCAAAACCTAAAATATGTAGGGAACATTTACACTAAGCTAAAGTCAGGCAACTTTAACCCACTGAAAAATGAGCAGGAGAAGATAAACCACCACCACTCAAAAGGTCCATGTAGCATCCGTGATGGCAGAAGAAAGATGAAAGTTTCTGTTGGCCCCAGATCTGAAGAATATCCAAATTACCAGCATGTATTCACGAGCAAACAGTAGGAGAGCAAGTCGGACTGGGAAGGAGATTTTCCAGCTTGAATTCACACATATTATGTGCTAAGATATCATGGTGTCCATGACAGTGTAAAAGATATTTAAGCTTTATAAACACTTGAAAATAATCTGATATAATCCCCTTCCAGAATCAAATCCTATATAAAGTAAGTTCTGAGGTAGAACTCCAATGCGGAAAAAAAAAAAAAAAAGATAAGGAAAAGGGGTTAGAGACACATAGGAGAAAAGGAAACAGAGTTAGCCAACCTTAGGAAAATACCAACTTTTGTTTTTGAACACATTCTACAGACCACAGAAAAGGAGATTTAGAGCCACAAAGCAAGGAAAACTATTCTGGTCCCTCTTTCAAATACAGGGAAATGCACAATGGAAAAGTATTTTTCTTAAATCCTGTGAAAATTTTAATAAGAAATAAAATTAATTTGGTGTTGGGTGTGGTGTGGTAACATATATTTGAGCTGTGAGCCTAAGTCATATACAGTATTGTCAACCAATATTACCTTAATATGAAAGTGAAAATTTAAAAAAAAAACTAAATCAAGATGCAAAATAATATCTTATAGACAAGGAAGGCCTGCCTATATAAATTGAACACAAAAGAGGTGACAATTGTCATCAAATTTTTGTGAGACAGAATGCTTTTTAAAAATCTTAATAACTTAATAAAAATGTATGTAGCTTGAGACAACATACATTTTTAAAATTCAGAAATGAACTTATTGGGGAAGTGAGAAATAAATAGCAAGATTTGAAATTTGAACTCAGAGTATAAATAATTTCTAATAAAACAAAGTTATTTCAGAAATGAATAATAAACCAAGGGGAACAGAAGAATCAGCAAACATATAATGAATATCTTAAGAGAAACAGAAATGATAAACAAAAAAGAAATAAAATATTAAAAAGTATTTGAGGCAGTGATACAAAGAATCCTCAAGAAATATACAAAAGGAGATCCTGAGGACAAAACCTAAAGCAATGGATGAGAGCACATGCTAGAAAAAATAAATCAATAGAACATTTCTGAAATGAAAGATAGCTTTAAGCTACATGTTGAAAAGGCAACTGTATCCCTGTTTATATAACAGATAGTTTCATTCTGAGCTAACCTCTTTCTAGTAAGACTTTGCCAAATGCAGTCAATAGAAACTAATACTACTAACATTTTTTTCTTTCAACTTCTTCCCCTAAAAGCTTCAACTTTAATAGGTATGGTAACTCCCTTACAATTCTTTTCTGCTGATAATTCCATATATGTTTTGCTACTGCATGGTAGAGATCCCCTGCCCTACCCCTCACATAGAAGTTTTCTACTACCAACCATCCAACTCATAACTCAGTGCCACACCTTCTTTTTCATTGCAGCACTTCATTCCTGGTGCTAGTACTATGTTACCAGGAAAGACTAGCTTATGCTGTGGTGACTAACAAGCTCATAGTCTCAGTGGCTTACACATTAAGGCTTTTTTTCCTCATGCTGTGTCCCTATGCATGTTCGCTGGAGGTGCTGTTTCATATGCTAGGACATGGCTGGATCATTGCCAATAGAAGAAAGAGCAAGAGAGTTACTGAGGACCTTGGATCAATAATTAAATGATACAACTCAGAAGTGACTCATGACTTACTGATAACTCATAACTCATAAGAACCAGTAACATGGTCTCATCTAAACATGAAGGGGTCAGAAAATTAAATGCTGTCCTGGAGCTGGAAGGGGTAAAACAGAAGTATTCACCTGACTGCACAAATAACATCCAAAGGTGTTTGTTTTGTTTTGCTTTTTAAGATTTATTTATTTGTGCATACAGAACTGAGGTACAGGCCAGAGGTGCAGGGACAGTGAGAGGATTCACCAGAGACCAGAGTGGGGAGCATAACAGGCAGATTGACGAAGTACACTGCTGAGGGGAACAGCGGGAGGTCAGGAGAGGTCTGTCACACCATATGGGTCACCTCCACGGCAGGGATCGAACTCATGCTGAACTGGCTTTAGCTTCTTAAGTCCTGTGCTTTAACCTGCTGCACCACTAGGGAGGGCCCCCAAAGTTTCTTTTACACTTTGTTTTCATCACCTACCAATATTTTAGAATTTTTCCCCTCAGCATATGTTTATATCATTTCCCACAGTTGAACAGTAATCTATTATACAGCTATAATTAGAATTTATTTACCCTTTCTGCTGTTGGCAAATACTTGAATGTTTGCTAGAAATATTACCATATAAACATGTTTGGACATAAATCTCTGTATAACTGGAAGGATATCTTTAAGAAACGTGTAAGAAGAAGTAGTTCCTGACTTCCCTTACAGATGGGCTTCACTGTTGTTTGAAGCTGGTATGGCCCTCTGCCTCATCAGATTGTTCTGCAGGACATGAACAGCTCTTAGAAAACTGACATCATACATGATAACTCAGAGACCACAACGAAATCAGTTAAAACTAAACCACTTCATAATCCTGTCCAAGCAGATACCAAAAAAAAAATCACTTTTAAATACCATAATATATCAAGCATCCCTTCTTCCACTTAAAAACTGTTTGTTTGTTTTTTTTTAAGATTTATTTATTTATGTGTACAAAAGCTGGGTGTAGGCCAGATGTGCTGAAGGGTGAAAGGATTCACCAGAGACAGAGGGGAGCAGAACAGGCGGATCCATTGAACTACACTGCTGAGGAGAACAGTGGTTGAGATAGGAGAGGTTTGCTGTGCCATGTGGGTCACCCCCCTGGCCAGGGATCCAGTTAGCACTGCAGTGGCTGAGGATAGCTTCATAGAGCTAAGGCCAAACCCCTGTGCCACCAGAGAGGCCCTTGAAGACAGCATCTTACTAATTATAGCTTTAGACTCATTTTAGTTTGCTATCCCTCCTGATGAAATTAGGAAATCCCATCATAGACTTGTCTCTACTTTCTGACAGTTTCTAATCCAGAGAAAACTTCCACATTCTTGAGCTTGTCTCTGAAATCATCTAATCAAACAAAGACTCAAAAGCAAGTTATAAATGTCTCTTCTCGAGCCACCTTACAGTTCCATTGGCATACATTATCCCTCACTGTGTTATAGGACACCAAACCTGTTTCAGGACAGCAAATCTGTTACAGGACAGGGAGAGAGAGGCACCCCTGAAGCCACAAACCTGCCTGCTCTATGTGGGTTCTGCCATCCGCTGCAACAAGACAAAACATATAAAACTTTAATGAAAAGGGACTTTAATAAAGTGAGTATACAATACAGAACACAAAGAATATAACTTTAAATCAAACATCTGAAGTTACCCATCCTCTCGTGGGCAAAATTCAACCCAAAAAGGATTGGCCCAAAGCAAGGCCTGAAAGCCCGCCACTAGACTAAGGCACCTTCTGGCCGGGGCCCATGGGAAAGGGTCAGAAGTGGCCAGACAAATCTGGGAGGAAAAGAGCAAAATCAAAATTAATATGTACACTGCCATAGGACACCACCTCCCTACAGGTCTCTCACCCACATCTGCCTTAACCAGTCCAGGGTCAGGGAACAAGCACGGTTTCTTCATCACATGCTTGCTGCTCCATGTGGCTTCCTCAGGTTTCCTTCTGGCTCTCCATCCAGCTTCATTCTCTTCTTCTCCTTCCTCTTCTTCTCTTCTTTGCTCTGCTCCACCCTCCTTCTGGGTGGGGCAGGGTACCTAGAACTTTCCCGTTTCCTAGGGACCACCCTGTTACAACTGCAATGAGTAATAATCCCAACTAATTCAACTAGTGTCTTAGAATAAGGGCATAGACTCCTTGACATCAAATTGCTTAACTATAAGGAAATATTTTTGATTATGAGCAGTCCTGCCAATTGGCCTTCAAAAAGATTTTATTCCCATCAATGATGTGTGAAAATGTCTGTTTCCTCACAGCTTTGCCACATGTATTAACACCAGTGTTTGTGATCATTAGTTATCTAACATGTGAAACATAATGACTGTTTCATTTGATTCACATTTCTTTAATATAACTGAAATAAAACATCTTTTCACAATTCATGTCATTTTTTTCTTGTTAATAACTTAACTTCAGTTGCCTATTGGTTTGCTGTCCTTTTGGTGTATGCTTCATTTTTTGAGGTTTAATTGATATATAATATTATCTTCAAGTGTATAAAATAAGGATTTGCTATTTGCATACACTGTGAAATGAGTCTAGCTAACATTCACTACCTTATATTGCCACACCATTTTTTTGCTTTATGAGAACTTTTTTTTTAATATTTATTTATTTGTGCATACAGAGCCAGAGGTGCAAGGGCGGTGAGAGGATTCACTGGAGTCAGAGTGGGGAGCAAAACAGGCATATCGATGAGGTACACTGCTGAGGGGAGCAGCAGGAGAGACAGGAAAGGTCTGCTGCACCATGTGGGTCACCTCCAGGGCAGGGGATCGAACTCACACTGAGGCAGCTGCGACCAGCTTGCAGTGCTGCATCCTAACCTGTTGTGCCACCAGGGAGGGCCCATCTTTATGAGAACTTTTAAAATCTACTCTCTTAGCAACTTTAAAAGCTTGAAAGTATAAACTACATTTACCATGCTATACATTATATCTCCACGACATATTTGCAGCTGGAAGTTTATACCTTTTGACTGCCTTTACCCATTACACCCCCAGTCCTTCCCCTGTGGCAACCTCCAATCTGTTCTCCAGATCTGTGAGCTTGTTTTCTTATTTATGTTTTTAGATTCCACATACAAATGAAACTAAAACTTGTAAACAGTACAAAAATACAGTAAGGGTATTAACTCTTTGTTGAATTGCACATATGTTACCAGTTTGTTAGTCATAAAATAATGCTATTGCAGACATGCAAATATTTTAGAGTTTATGTACTCAAATTTATCTAGTTTCTCCTTTGTGACTTCTAACCTTTGTATTATTTATTTTAAAAGTTATAAAAAAAAAATTCAAAAGCAGTTCTGCCTTTTAATTTTATTTTTGTAAATCAAGTGTTAGAGCTGATGAGCTATGATATGACTCTGGCTCAAAGCAATTTTCCTTTGACCATACAGAATTAGTTCCTTTAATTTGAAATAGTTGCTGATATTTAAAAATGTTGGGGGGGGGGGAACCCTTAAATATAAATATACATATCTATCAGTACCAGGCTTGCAGGGCCCACCCTGGTGGTGCAACAGGTTAAAGTGCAGCTCTGCAAGCGGTTGCAGCCACTTCCGTGTGAGTTTAATCTGGCCCCAGAGGTGGCCCACATGGCTCAGCATGTAACTGGGTGGTCCCTAGGAAAAAGGGAAGTTCCAGGTTCCCTGCCCCACCCAGGGGGTAGGAGGGTGGAGAAGAGAGAAGAGGAGAGGGAAGCTGGATGGAGAGCCAGAAGGAGACGTAAGGAAGCCACATGGAGCAACAAGCATGTGATGAAGAAACCGTGCTTGTTCCCTGACCCTGGACTGGTTAAGGCAGATGTGGGTGAGAGACCTGTAGGGAGGTGACTATGGCAGTGTTTATATTGATTTTGATTTTGCTCTTTTCCTCCC
>NW_004567105.1:23405587-23478828 GCF_000260355.1 Condylura cristata
TTTTTGATTTTGTGGTTCTTATGAATCACAACAGAGATGAAGAAAAAGAGAAGGGTCTTGGCTTGCTTTCTATAAAATTAGAAAACAACAAACTACAAGATATTTTCATTTCTTCAGACTAATTTCTGTTTTCTCAAAGTAGTAATTTGCAATTCCTACAGGGAATACTAAATAAAATAATTAATTGAAAAATTAAGAATTACTTTTTCCAAATCCTGTGAAATTGAAAGGCAGTTAAAATAAGAAGTATTTTCTTCTGTTAATTTGATACATTATACATGCATAAAAATCCATTTCATAATTGATTCTACTTTTAATGAATGTGCTAATGGTGGCATAAAGCTTTTTAAATTTAAAACATCTAAAAATACCACTCCATTCTTATCTCCAACACATTGTATTTTACATAAATCCAGCTTGACTGAGAATAAATGACACTCAGTGGCCCACTTTAGTTCTCTGCAAAGGGCTGAACTAACAAGCAAATGTAATCTTCAGATGTTATCAGTCCCTCCAAGCAAGGGTGGTATCAGTCAGAAGCTGTGGCCTTGTGTAGGAGGATTGTCCCCTTTAAATGAAAGGGGAGAGGGATTCTTTCTAAGAGAGTCTGGATTCCTTCCTGATAAACAACCAGATAGCTCACCTTTGATAATTTTACCACTAGCAATTTGGAAGAGGGCTTCCACAGATAGGAGCTTTCATTTTTTTAAGACAAAAATCCCACACTTAAAACTTTGTTCATGTATGATACAAGCATCTGAATAACATGTGTGCCTAGTAATTATCTTTAATAAGTACACTCTAACATTAGATGGAAAAGATTATTTCTCTGCTGTACGTAAATAGCCTCTTAGAATAGCAACCTCATACATGATCACTCAGAGACCTACGGAGAGTTTCTTTCTCAGTTTCAAGGAGGTGATATTCACTTGGCTGAGCATAGTATTTTACCCAAAGTTACCCAATCACAAATTTAAGAACATAATCTTCCAGACTGCCTAGTCAGCCCAAAACTTGTCATCACCTCCAAGGTCAGGGGTTTCTTACAACTGCCATCAGTTTCCACAATTTAGTAGGTCTACCTACAGAAGTCAGGAAAAGACTGCTTGTGATTATAGTTGTATTATAACCAAACATTACAAATGAAAACCAGACAAAAGAAGAGATGCATGGGTGAAATAGGATGGTCTCTAGGGAAATAGGAAGTTCCAATTTCCCTGCCCCAAGGAAGGGTGGGACTGAGCAGGGGATGAGAAGCTGGAAAGAAGCAGGATAAAGAGCAGGCAGGAGACCTGGAGGAGGCACAGGGAGCAGAGAGAGGTGAAGAAACTTCCTGCTTCTTAGCTTTGAACTTGTATCAGGGACTTGGAGGACATGGCAGAAGACACTTGAAACATATGAATGAGAGACCCATGGGACGGTTTATAATGGCTGCATTTACCTTGATTTTAATTTTGCTCTTTTCCTTCCAGACATGTCTTTCTAGCCATTGCTGCCTGTTTCCGATGGGTCTCCACCAGAAGCTGCCTTAGATTTATGGCAAGCCTTCGAGCTGTAACTGGGTGGTCCCTAGGAGAAGGGAAGTTCCAGGTTCCCTCCCCACCCAGAAGGAGGGTGGAACTGAGCAGAGAAAAAGGAGAGAGAAGAAGAGAGAAGGAGGCCAGATGGAGAAGGAGGAGACCTGAGGAAGCCACATGGAGCAGCAAACATGTGATGAAGAAACCGGGCTTGTTTCCTGACCCTGGACTGGTTAAGGCAGATGTGGGTGAGAGACCTGTAGGGAGGTGACTATGGCAGTGTTTATACTGATTTTGATTTTGCTCTTTTCCTCCCAGATTTGTCTGGCCATTTCTGACCCTTTTCCATGGGTCCCGGCCAGAAGGTGCTTTAGTCTTGTGGCAGGCTTTCAGGCCTTGCTTTGGGCCAATCCCTTTTGGGTTGACTTTTGCCCACGAGGGAATGGGTAACTTCAGATGTTTGATTTAGAAGTTATATTCCTTGTGTTCCATATTGTATATTCACTGTATTAAAGTCACTTTTCATTAAAGCTTATTTTTATGTTTTGTCTTGTTGCGGCAGATGGCAGACCCCACTTAGAGCAGGCAGGTTTTGGGGCTTCAGGGGTGCCTCTCTCTGAATTGAGGTGCCCTATAACAGAGCCTCAGTGGTTCTGCTTGGGCTAACCCTGTGTGTTAACCATTTACCCATGAATGTAACTTGGAGTGCATAATATGGAGACTATTTTATTTCTCCCTTGTTTTTATTGCACACGAATTGTAGTAAAGTTCCCTTCCATTAAATGTCTCACTTACTACTAGAGTATGTTTTGCCTTGGTGCAGCAGATGTAGAACCTATTAGAACAGGCAGGATTGGGGGTCCTAGGGTGCCCTGTAACATAGTAATCTGTATCTTCAAGCATGTTGTTATCCCATCACATACAGATATGTGATAATCTGTGCATGAAGTGGTGTTAATCCCAGAAGCTCACTAGAGTCTCAATTTTCAGTTTTTGTTGAGACTTCAGAAGAGGCATGAGTTAACAAATTAATCCCCTGTGGTTGATGTTTATATCACCTCCATGCCCTCCTGAAGGTCAAACTGATAATTTTGCACTCAAAGCTTTAATCTTCTAATCACATAGTTGCTTTTTAGGGTGTGGCAGCTGCCAGCTCAAGTTACTCTGTTAACATAAACTACTAGTGACCCACACCTCATTATCATAAAATATCAGTTGTGATTCATGAAAAAAAAGATGCTTCTATTGCATGGAAACTTCCATGAGTTTAAAGGTTACTTCCTAAGAGTAGGGATAAAGGTCAGGCTTCTCTGGCTAAAGTTAATTCTTCATTATTTTTATCCAGAATATTAATATTTATAAACTACTCAGCACTTTATATATTATCACTAATCCTTATAATGATTGGTATGACAAAGTATTATAACTCGCATTTAGAAGGTCAAGAATCTGAGTATTTGCCAACTATGATTCAGTATATAGTTAGCCGGTCTCTCCAGCTTCTGAGTTCCACCCTTTCTAATATCTATGGCTTCTTTTTATAGTAAACAAACATGAGAAGTAACCTATGTTTTCCCATGTTCCCCCACTCCAACATTTCCCTGTGACTCCTTAGCTATCCAAATATTCAAAACTTTTTTTAAAGTAAAAAATATGCTGCTTTTTAGATAAGAACATGGATATCATATACTCCGTGTATAGTATACATGGATATAATAGTATTCACAGGTAAAGTTTACATACATGAAATAAAAGAGAAAAATTGTAGTATTTTCTATTTGAAAGGAATAACTAAGACTTCTGGATAATTTGCAAGAGGAAAGTTTTTGGAAAGACATGAGTGAATTCATAAATTAAAGGGGAAGCCCAGGAACCAAATATCAAAATTTCCAGGCAGAGGAGATAGCGGATTAGTTTGTTTCTATATTTTGACAACTATAATGAGTCACCATCAAAAAATCAAAGTACTGCTATTGTCAGAAGGATGAATGCATGTTTAAGGGGGAGAGAGAGAGATTCCCACACCAAGGTGAATTAAAGATGGGAAATGCATATACCCAAATAAGTATAAAAAGAACATGCCATATTTTCTATGGAAAGTTAAAAAAAAAAAAAAAGCTCACTTTTATATTTACAGAACAAATTGAGGGAAGACTGCACCATATCAGGTTACTGGAAAATTTTACTTAGATGAATGAAGTTCTGAATCACTAAAATATACCAGAAACTTGAACTGGTTTATCTGAATTTTACACTGTGCTTTATCATATGAAATATTGTCAGTGGTGACCATAGCAAAAAGGAGATGTCATCACACATTCCTTAATAAATATACAACCTATGTAAAAGCAAGTTGCTTGCTATGGAAATGCAGCTTGAAGATACGCCCTGGCCCTAATTCCACCCAGATTTCCATGCAGTGAGTTTACTATAAAGTGTCCCAAATTCTGCTTTCTCTGTGTTCACCCTATTTGAAATGTGATTTTCTAATTCTTTCCATGAAGACCTGGAGTCTGTTTCCCAGCCTTCAACTCTAGACTAGCCTGAGACTTGCTTTGGCCATAAGAATGCTGCAGGTGCAAAAGAATTGCAGTTTTTGAGCGTAGGCCTCAAGTGGCCTTGTACAGTTCTGTTGCTCTCTTGGAGTCTTGCCACTTTGGTGAGAATAAGTCCCAGAAGCCTACTAAAGGAGAGTGAGAAAAACCTGGAGGCAAACAGAATAGTCCCCGCTGAAACAATCCTAGACCAGCCAATCACCGGCTGGCCTTCTGACCAGCTGCAGAAGCATCAGCAAGACCAACTGAGATTAGCTGGGTCTTTCCCAGATTTGCAGCACACCAGTCAACACACATACTCACAACTACAAGTAAATGTTTATGGTTGTATGTTCCTCTGAAGTGTGTGTGTTTGTTTTCTACAGCATTATGGTGGTGATGGGGAACTGATTTGCTCTTGGCTATCAAGCAGCCACTGCGAGGAAAGACTCAGAGGCTTGCTTGTGTTCCATGTTTCTTCTTGCCAATAGCCACAAATAAATAATGAGAATTGAATCATACCATCAGACCATCCTGCCTTCATGAAATGTTGGAGAAAAACAAGTCAACAGAACAACTAAATTTTTGAAACCAACATTTCTATACAAACACAATCATAGACTTCCATTTACTGGATAGCCACAGCCATAAACTTTCTTTTTCTCTGTGTGACTTCCTAGGCCAAAACACAATGTCCACTGAAAATAATAAGACTCATTAGTGGGTATCTTAAAAACATAGCAATAAGCAAGACATAAAAACGACTCCTTTTCCACCCAGACAAACAAAAAAGTATCTTCTCAAGCTTAGACTTTACTTTCCCTGAAGTCCAAAAACCAGCTGAAGCATATAACTTGAAAGCAGAGTTAAGAATTAACACTTTAAAATATCCAGACCAATATATTAATATAACATACCAGTGGGACGTTCAGAACTGCACCAAATACCCATCCACTTGTGCCTCATTTTTATAGCTGTTGGATACAGCTTCTCTTACTAGTTTCCTTTCAGGGCAGAAGTCGCTCAGCACCTGTATTGATGGCAGAATCAAATTACATTTCACACACATCTTTTCTGTGTTTACTTGCACCAATGAAAATCTCAGTAGAGACTTTGAGTCTCTTTAGTTCCCTAATCTCTCCCTACCTTCATCTTTTCTTAAGTAAGTCAAGATTCATTTAAAAGTGAAGAATAGCCATTTCTCAAATAAGTGAAAAGAATATGATTTCCAAATGCCTCTTACCTGAGTGATTTATGGCATGCTATTTTTTTTCTTTACTCCAAATTACAGTAACTTTTTATAACAGGTCATTACATAATCATTTCAAACCAGATTATATTCTTGATAGGCTAACTGAAAGGAGTCAATTTCCTGAATACAAGCCAGTGACATTTTTCTCCTTGAATGCTGTGATAGCAAGCTTTTTAATTAAGGACTATGCATTGCAGTTTAGCACCCTTATCAAATAATTATTTTCCACCCATTTTATAGAACAGCCTTCCCAAAGGACTGAATTTGTTAATCTACATTTGATAGAGAGCCATTTTGTTTTTTTCAATTATGTTTCAAAGAAGGGGAGGGGTTGCAAAATAGACCCTGTGTCCCTAAGCAATGATGGAACTGAGAAAATTATAGAGATGGGGAGGGAGAGTGCTGCAAAATAAAGGTATTTTAGAGAGAGAACAATGTGGACTTCCAAGAACACACCCATATTTGTCTGTGTAAATACACCTGAGTTCCTGCCTATGCTTTTGGGATAAGATAGTGAAAAATATTGAACAGATTTCTGAATGAAGAAAGTTTGCTAAGGAAAACATTCACTCATGAAGTGAGGATGTCCTGACCATATTGCCTTTTTTTTTTTTTTATTAAGCTGTGTTTATTTATGTATACAGGAACTGGGGTATAAGCCAGAGTTGCAAGGGGTGAGAGAATTCACTAGAGACAGAGTGGGGAGCAGAACAAGTGAATCTACTGAAATGCACTGCTGAGGGAGGGGATCAGTGGATAGAACTGAGAGGTCTGCTGAGCCATGTGGGTCAGCTCCCAGGCCGGGGATGAACTCCTGCATCAGTGGCTGGTGTAGCTTCATAAACTGAGATTTTAACCTCTGCGCCCTCAGGGAGGTCCTCTTGACCATATTTTCTATAGAGTAGCATTGGAAAAATAGTTTTGTCATTAGTTCTCCAATGAAGGCCTATTCAGCAATGGGAGGTTTGGAGGCTGGAAGATAAGAATTCCAGTGTTTGGTGGTTTTCAGTCATTACCCAGTTATCACTGGAAAAAGTGGCTCAGGTGCTGAGAGTTAGTAGTCAGTAATTCTGAATTAATATCTATTTTAATTTCCATCAGAGTTGCTATGAAAATCAGATGAAAAGAGATCTGCAAGTAATTTGAGAAGTTAAAAGTGTTGTAACTATATAAAAGTGATTCATGCTTTTGTTTGACATTATAAAAAGCATTTTCTTGAGCTAAGTCTTGTTACATCTTAAATTGAGCTCAACAAAATTTTGAATTCCTGTTAGAGGAACAATCTACCCCCTGATACTTTTACGGACTCCACCCCCATCTTCACTTCAGAGAGATCTCAGAGGCAGAGGATTATCTTTCTGGCAGGCCATGAACCCAGCTTCCTGAATGAGGAGTGGGGGGTGTCACTGGGATCAAGACATAGAGTTAAGCAACCATGCATGGCTTATA
This sequence comes from Condylura cristata, assembly GCF_000260355.1. Classification (NCBI taxonomy): domain Eukaryota; kingdom Metazoa; phylum Chordata; class Mammalia; order Eulipotyphla; family Talpidae; genus Condylura; species Condylura cristata. The sequence continues at coordinate 23,412,340 of NW_004567105.1, forward strand.
ACTGAACATAATCGGTTAATACGCTCTTGCTTTTCCAGTTTTGACTCGAACCTTGGTACTGCTGGAAGGAGGACACATAGGAGAAGACATGTGGAAAACAGATACGTAGACATACTGGGAGATACACAGGGAAGAGACGTGTAGGCCCAGTGACTTGTGGGGAAGCTGAGCCTACACACGGCAGTGACAATGGCAGCGAGTATTTTGATTGGTATATTTCGAATATTGAGTCTTTCCTTCTATCCCCTCTCCCTGGAAACTGCCTAACCTCTTTTTATGTTGCCTCACAAGAAGGTATCTTTGACTGTGCAAGACTTGGGGCCTCAGCAGCACGGTTTCAGCCAGTCCTATTGAATTGGGCATTTATCTACGCTGGGGTGGGTAGTGTTTGGAGTTTCATTAAGAAGCTATTGTTTGAAATCTCCCCTCGTAACTGTCTCTCGTGCTCTCTCTTGCCACAGCAATTTCATTACAAATCTTTCATACTAAGAGTCTCCTTCCTTTAATGTTGTAAATACACATGGCCAGGTCCTTTTTAGAGCTGGCACCCTTTAATACGTTGAGTTCCCTGGTACTCCTCAGGTACAGGCTACCATTCTACTTTGCAAAGTAATTTTTTAGAAGTTACGCAGAAAACAGGACACAAATATCAAGCAAAATGAGTAGCTTCCTATTCACTAGAGATTGATAGTCTAGTTTGGAAAAAATATAAGCATGAGACCAGCACATGAATTTGAAATAAATAGTTGTGTTAATCTACTTATTTGTGACATGGACTAACATTATCCTACTATAATTTAAATATTACACTATTATCAATTTAAAATTACAAAAACTAATCCTAATTTTTCTTAGTTTTGTGTGACTTCTCACCCGAACCTGAGAATTTAAGTTTCTCATAGTTATATTGAATATCTAATCCAATTGCAAATTTCTAGTTACTAGTTTACTGAGTTCTGAAAGAAACTTTTCCTTAAGTTTAAAAAATTCTGTTTATAGGAAATATCTTCCTAGTCAGAGTCGCATACCCTTATATTTCTACCCATTTGTTCATTCTAAAATTGCTAATATTAAGCGTATTCCCTCTTGCAAAGGACAATTATTTTTTATATTATTTCAAGATATTCATACATTTTACCTCTGAACTATGCTGTGTCTTCTCAGTTCAACCATATCTTCAAGAAAATAAACTATAAACAACCTTTGGGAAATCCCACAACAATAATTATATATCAAAGCTTTAATATTTTTTGTAAACTGTGACAACCACTAGTTATACTAACACAATAACACATCAACTATTATTGTGAAGTTGAGAAAACTAAAGCCTTAAGAAGATTCTACCATAAAGAATGAAAGTTACAGACTAAGTTGGGGCAAAAAGCAAACATTTGAGATTTTTAGGACAGCAAACACAGTAGGGGAAAAAGAAACCCACAAAACCATTTTAAACACGCAGATTTTGCTGTTGGTATATTATAACTTTTTGAGGTTTTCATTTTAGCATTTTGACATAAAGAAGGATTTGTATGAACTAAGTCAAATGAAGAATTTTTATGTAATTTCTAAGAAAGTCTGTTTTTTGAAGCACCAGAGCACCAACATCTTGTATCTATTATTTTTATTTATACTTTTTTCCTCTGACTTAAATATTGGTTCAATTACATAAAGGTTCCAAAAGGAAACCTTCATATTGAAAACTTCTGACCCCTTTGTGCATTTTCACTAACCAATTAAACATTCAAGATTTTTATGCCCCTCAAGATTTTTCTATCAGAGCATGGTAGCTGGCGACCTCTACTGGTGCTTAGATCATGGAGCCAACCTCACTTTGATGATTTCAGCAAAGAGCAGCTGCCTCTTTCTGATACACAGGGTAAAATTGCCAGCAGGAATTGAAACATAAATGTTTAAGAAAAGTAAAAGATCTCTGCTGGTTTTAATGCAATTTCAAGTTCTATATTCAATAATTTCTTTAGCTCAAGAAATCTGTTTTGGATTTTTACTCCCACCTCCCATCTGTGTTTTATTTATTTTTCTCAGAATAAAAGCATAGTTGACACAGAGAGTCAGTAAAATACATATTTCAGATTTCAAATACAGTGCTTGATAGGTCTTTTCTATTAACAAAGGAAAACAATCTTGCTGTAAACAAATAAAAATCAAACACTCCTGAATCGACACTAGTCAAAAAGGGAAAATCTCTTCATCAGAAATTCCACAGTCCTACTTTCCAGGACTCCTATTCATTTACCATGAAAAATATATTTTTGCTCTGTGTATTACCTGGTTTTAGATTTTAAGCTTATTTTGGGTGGGTGAAATTTAAGCATGTACTAGTTTTTGGAGCAACTAGGGAAGGGAAAGGAGAAAACCACTTTCTTCCACGTCCTTCAAGAATTCAGTACCTTGTTCTTGCCAGAGGGAAGACTTAACCAGTTTTTGTTCTAAAAGTATTAGAATGCTAATATTAATTTTCAAATAGATAGGAATAGAAACAATGTGCTCTTGAATGTAGGTATCCAAATATAAGATTTCAAAATTATTACAGGGTAAGAATCAATTGTGACATATGTCTTTCACTTTCATTGGAAAGCTACACTACTAGCATTAATACAATTAAGTTCTTTTCATAAGTGGCCTCATTCCATTTTCAAATACTGCAACATTAAAAACCACTGCATGACAAGGTATCTTACGCCTCACAGAGCTTTATAACTAGAAACTTTACATAAAACAAAGCCAAAAAAAAAAAATGACGCTCTTAGTCATTTCTTGGGGTTCATGGTTTGATTTAACCTATAAAAATGAATGAGTGTGAAAAGAGCTTTATTACTCAGGATGAAAAAGGAAAGCTAGAATTAAGAGTGTCTGTGCATGTAAATGAGAAGCTTTACTAGTGTTTCCAGATATGTTAGTATTTATGAGGGAAACAATTCAAAAATGGGTCAAGTCCTAGCTGTATCAAGCCCTTGAAAATGGAAATAAAAATAAAATGTATCCCACGGAATTTACTACAGAAAAAAAAAAAAGAAAGAAAGAAAGGAGACTGTTCTCCAATAAATAGAAAGAGAAGATTTAATCATCTCATCCCCAAATTATAGAAGCTTTTTCTAGTTAGATGATGGAAGTTTTTGAATTATAGAAGTTTTTGAATTATAGTGTAATGATTGCCTAGGGTAACTAACTAGCTCATGTCAACAAAGTGAGTTGGGCTAGTGGTTTTCAACTGTGTATCTGCTCTGGTTTGCCACAGTATTTTCACATGTCCACAGTGAGACTGAAACCAGAAGACAAACCAAGAGGATTTTTCATGAAGCTAAATCCATTAAGTTAAAAACGTGTGCTTTAAGCAGTAAGTATCTGTATTCATATTTTTATGAAAATGTAATAGAATGAAATTAAAATTAATAAAGATGAAACTGATCTAATTTAGCAAAATAAACAGTTGGTCATGCCCTGGTTTCCTCTTGTGCAAATTTTGAAATTTTATTTATCTTTAAACTATCAAAGATTATAATCACTGCCTGGTTAGCCCTCTATTACGTTTTTGAAAACAGTCGGATTTGAACATCCAGGGATAAAATATTGGAATGGAGTTTCTTCAGTCAGAGTTGGTACAGTGCTTACAAAATTCCCCATTCAACAGTAAGAAGACTGCCAAAATGACATGTGATTTATCATAATTCCAAAATAGTTACAAAACTTTGCATTTTGTGGAAAGGTCTTTTTTTTTTTCTTTTGGTCTTATGGTTTTTGTGAAATCCACATGCATATCAGCAGGATTTATCATTCAGAACTGGGAAGATATGTTTTGCCAGTCATAAATGAGCTGGAATCCCTATAGACTCAAGTTTAATTCAAAAACACTCTCTCAAGAGCTGCTAAATTTGGCAACCTTCATTCTCTCCTCCATATGCTATCCTTAGGGGATTCTACATACATTGTCCGTAATGGTTTCTACTTAGGATGTCTGGAAAAGTAGAGATTATGGCCACAGAAGGGCCATTAAAGAGAATTTGAAAACAGATCCATTAAGTCAAAGTATTCAATTGTAAGAATCTTCAAGTTGGACAGACTATGCTAATTGATATTCAAGAAATAACTCCATTCACCCATTGCTTATATCAAAGCTTCTAACTATTCATGCTTGTATCATTTACCAACCTGGTTTGATATCCTCCCTGGAGACAGAAATTGTAGAACACAGCATGCATAAAAAGTACAGCAGATAAATAATGAGTTGTCCCTAACTGTGGACCTCATCTCCATTCTGGTCTGTTGTTGAGTGCCTTCCCTGTTTCAAATAGCCATCTTTTTTTCATTAATTACATCAGCACTGCTTTTGTTATGTCTTGTTGGAAAAGAGAAAAGAAAGTTTCCATTATTTCCCTTCTAGACTGAGGAATGCAGCAGCTGTTGTATTTTGCAAACATCCAGTCTATCTTAGAATCTCTGGTCAATTTTTGAGTGGAATTAAAAATACTTTTCTATATTGTTATGCTCGCTTTCCCCAAATTGGTGAGTTTGTGCTTCTTTTCCCTCTGTGCTAGTCTTTTGTGGCCTTATTTTCTTCCCCTCCACCTGGCTCTCATTTTCAAGTCTTATAATAGTTCTCCAGAGCAACCAAAGTATCCCAAAGCTTTCCCAGCTTGATTCTGTCTGAGCAACACAACACATTTAAGTTTTTTTTTTTTTTTTTAATTCTAAGTTTCTTTTCCTTCTGTTTAAATGATTTTCAGGACACAGTCTCTCTTCTACCATGCCTGCTAACTGCTTGGTCTGTAGTCCTTGTCATGTTGGCTGAGGTTGAACTTGAACCACTTGGCTGAGGTTGAACTTGAAGTTGCAGCTGCCTTCATGGAATGGCAACAACACAATCAAGATGGTCCCTGGTGTGGACACTACGTTGTGAGTATTAACAGTTCTTACCTGTTTGTGCTCTTGTTTGACTCCAGGAGGATCCTCCAAAGTAAAAAAGATGTTATTCTTCCCATTTACAGATGAGAAATACAGTCATGAGGAGTTTGGGGATGGGGCTGGTACTAGTAAATGATGCAATAGGCAGAGGAAGGCTGGAGTCCGTCTTCAGTGTTTTCTCCCACCCTTTTCCTGGGTCTTTCTCTCTTCATCTGCAAAATGGGAAAAAATACTAACCAAGTGTTATTGTAAGGAGAGTATGAAAGACTCTGAGTCAAGCACTTAGGATGTGCCTGGCACTATTTAGTGAATACTTATGGAACATTTATTGAACTCAATAAACATTTACTACTATCCTTTATTTGTCATATAAATGTAACAGATCAATTGGCAGAAAAACATACACATGTAGCAGCTATCTTTCTGCAAGCTTCAGGATATACTGGTTGACAAAAGAGAGCTTTAAAGTAGCCATTGACTGAAATACTACGATTGGAAATTTGTGTTTGGTTCCAGCTGTTAAGCAGCAGTAACGCTCCACCCCTGCTCCACCAAGGGAAGTTATACACATAGGTGGATCCTTCTAGACAACAAAATGTAAACTGAGTATGGGGCACATGTGGGTAACAGATTCTGAATTTCTATGCTATCTCGTTATTTACAAGCTACTTTATCATGGCGTAGGCAACTGAATCTCTCTGTGCCTCAGTTTTTCTGTCTGTAAAATGTGGATATTGAAGATGATCAAATAGGTTTGTTGAAGAGCCTAAGTGAATCTAGCAGGGATGTTTGGTTTGGCTATTTGACCAAGGCACCAAGGTAGGATAGATGTCAGATATAATAGACACTCAAAATACAAATTTACAAAGAAAATACTCAAATCTCCACTCAGAGTGTGGATAGAAAAGGAACAGCAGAGTTGGGACGTGGAAGAATTTGTCAGGAAACATTTTCAGGTGAGAGCTACTCTCCCACCTGCCCAGTAGGAATGGGAATGGAGATGCTGGTTTCCAATACCTGGGCAGTTAGGGGGCTTCCCGGGGAACCACCCAGTGTGATAGGTGTTCCAGGCCCCAGGGACCATGGCCTACCTCATGATGAGAAGCGAGAGGAGCTGAAGAACACACCGCAGGGAGCTGCCCAGGGAAGCGGTTCCATCTGTCCTGTCCTGTGGCTAGTTAGAAGCGCATAAACCTCAGAGACATGTAGAAAATGTGACAACCTGGGGTTGTTTTTAAAAGGATCCCAGTCAATTACAGTTTTTCCAGGGTGATGAGGTGGTAGGCACCAATGACTAAATTAGCAGTGGCTAGGACTAAGGGGAGATGGTCAGGTAGAGCCCAAGCTGAGGCAACTCCTGGGGCCGTGTACATTGCAGAGACCTCAGAAATCAACACTCTCATGAGAAAATGAGTCAGCAGTAACCCCCATCCCCACAGCCTCCTGACGATGGCAGCCATCTTCACAGATGAACCTGTTGGGACAACTTTTCCTTGACTCCCTATCTCCTTCTAAGAGTCTGCTGGCACTTTAAGCAACAACCAAAAGCAGACTCCAGCCCAAGAGGAACATGGAGGCAGGAGTGTTTTCATTTTAAATCAAGTTCACACTTTTGATTATAACAGTAATGGATGTCTTCAATTATAAATGGTATTGTGTCTGTGGTTTTAAGTCACTGTAGGAATGATGTAACTTATGAAGTTGTAGTCTGGTCAGAGATATCATTCTAGTAGGAAAGAAGATAAACTTGGGGCCTCCTTGGTGGCACAAGGGGTCAAGACTCAGTGCTATCAAGCTATCAGTAGCCACTGCAGCACAAGTTCGATCCCCGGGCAGAGAACTGACCCACATGGCACAGCAGACCTCTCCTGTTTCCCCCTCTGCTCCCCTCAGCAGTGCATTTCAGTAGATTCACCTGTTTTGTTCCCCTCTGTCTCTGGTGAATCCTCTTACACCCCACACCTTGGGACTACATCCCAGTTCTTATTTGCATAAATAAATATAAATCTTTAAAAATAAAAAAAAGGAAAAGAAAATACCTTCAGCGAGCAGGACTAAATAGAGACAAATACAAGGTTATTTTATAGTTATAGCCATGACTTCTCACTAAGATCAATTAGGTAAGGCATCTTGAGTACATATGTTCTCAAAACTGTTAGTATTATTTTTTTCTGCTCTGTCGGCCTATTGTCCTATTTGAAAAATAAAAATTTTGAATGCTAACCAATATTAAGAACATTTAAAATATTTATACTCTCTTACCCAACAGATTAATAGGATAGCTATCAAGCTTCTATTTGATGACTTTCAGGAGCAAGAACTTCAGTGTTAAACTGACTATGGGAAATCTTTGGGTGTTAAAAAGTTTGTTCTTCACCAAAACAAAATTCATATTCATATAATTCTAATTTATTTGTTCATGTTTTATCCCCTAGAGGAACATAGATCATATTTGACTAAATTCTGTGGTAGTAAATATTTTACTCCATTCTGTGTGTACCAGTCCTATTTTCTATTTTCAGCCGAAATGCTATAGTTTCCTTCAGCTATTTCACCTATAATGTGGCATACTTACTGTCTTGTTTTCCTTCTGCAGTTTTTCAATACCGTTCCTCTTGCATTGATCAACTCCACCTTCAGTCCTTCCCCCTCATCCATCCACCTCTCTGGAGGTGGAGGTAGGTAGTTTAGATTAAAAGTTTCAACCCTCTCACTGCAGGTGAGAGGATCCCCTAGCAACCCAGCTCCCATAAGTGCTTGCCAAGTCACCTTGTTCACATAAAAGCAGGTGTGGTTGAGAGGAATTTATTATGACTATTAAGATACCCCTATAACTCTGTATCACTTAGGAAATTTCAAGTTTTAGGAGTTATTTGCTAGAAATGAAGACAAAGATCACATATATGTACACACACACACACATGCACACACACACTAGCACATTTGCCAAACTGTCACACTCATATTAGTTTCCAATAAATGACACATGAAAGGACAGGTCCAAAGGGTTAAATACAAATTAAAATGTCTCTCAGAGTAGAGCAACTAGTACCTGCCCTGAGAAAAGTATCCAATCAAAATCTCTGATGGCAAACCTCTGTTAGCTGCCTTTTTTTTTTTTTAAAGATTTATTTATTTGTGCATACAGAACTTGGGTACAGGCCAGAGGTGCAGGGGCAGTGAGAGGATTCACCAGAGACAGAGTGGGGAGCAGAACAGGCAGATTGAGGAAATACACTGCTGAGGGGAGCAGCGGGCAGGTCAGGAGAGGTCTGCCACGCCATGTGGATCTCCTCTGGGGCAGGCGGGGATCAAACTCATGCTAAAGTGGCTTTAGCTTCTTAGTGTGGTACTTTAACTCACTGTGCCAGCAGGGAGGGCCCAGGTAGCTGCCATTTTACAAGTCATTTCAATACACAGCTTTGATTCTGAATTAGTGACCTAATAAAAGGTTGGTAAAACCTGGTGGACTTCCTGGCATTGTCTACCTGCTGTCCCTTTTCTCTGCTGATGGGTCATCCTGACTCCCATCTGTCAGGGGAGCCATCCTCATCCCCTCTCAGCCAAAAGTCCAGAAGGGACTGAGCCTAAGCTGCCTGTTGCAGGGACAATAGCCGGTCGCCAACCTTTAGTGATTGCTTCCTGGATGGTCCTGACCAGAGACAGCCAATTAAGATTCAATAGCAACCCTTTGTTAGTTCTGTGGGAAAAGAAGAATTTTTTTTTTTCTTCTGGAATTTCACTAGCATCATGCACTGTGATCAGCTAGTCATCTAGAATCCTCTGTCAGCCTTGCTGGTGGTGAGATGCATAAAGGTCATTCATCTGAAAATAAAGCCAGAGGGAAAAATAAATTAGCATTGGAAGAAGAGAGGGATAGCTACCAGGAGAAAGGGATGGGGGAAGGTGGGGAAGGGAGGAAGGGGAGAGGGAGGTATGGAAAGAAGGAGGCGAGTGAGAGACAGAGAAAAGGGGAAAAATGGAGCACGCCTGCACAAACAGAGCAGGAAAGCTTAATCTTATTTGAGTCCCTGAATTCATCTGTGCCTGAATTAGATTAACTCTAGGACTCTTCAGAGTCATAATGCATCTTAGTCTGCTCAGGTTGCCATAACAAAATACCATACTCTGAGTGGCATGAAGAATAGAAATTTACTTCTCATGGTTATAAAGCCTGGGGAGTCCAAAATCAAGGTACGATTAAGGTAAATTGGAGACCTCTTCTCCTGGCCTGCAGGCAGCTGCCAATTTGCCATGTGCTCACATGAAATGTCTGGTATGCCCAGAAAGGGAGAGACAAGGAGTATGAGACTCTCTGGTGTCTCTTCCTGTAAGGATGATAAACCTATGGTAGCAGGGTCCCGCCTCCACCACCTCATGTAACCTTAATAAGTTCCTCATAAGCCCTTTCTCCAGATGCAGTCACTTTGTCTGTAGGGCTTCAGCATAACAACTTTGTGGGACCAAACACAGTCCAGAGAATGTAATAAATTCCCTCTCCTAGAAAGTGGCTGGCACTGTACTCTAATAATGTTTCTTAAGAATAAACCTAGAACTGCATTACATCTCTGTTTACCCATTCATTAGTCTATTATCTAACCTTTCTAAGCTTTTAAAAATATATATAATTAGGAAGAAGAAGATGAACTGCTTCCTTTGAGCGAGGGCACTGAAAATTTACGAATGCAGGTCTGACATGGGAAACACTCGGTAAATGGGAGGTGAACAGATGGGCATTTGCAATTAGAAAAAGAAGTTCTTTCTTTGTCTTGAAATTTTTGCTTTGAACTTTTAGTATATTTAATTTTGAACTACTTCATAGATTTATGAGTTTCATTTTTTCTCTTAAAAAATTGTCAGTTATCTAATATCTAATATACAAGTCTAATTACATGGAAATGACCGTTGTACCCAAATAAGACAGAATAATTTTGGTCAGCATTTTTAATGGTGCTCTCCACAATTCGTAGAAATCAGTTGCTGAAAAAAGTTCTAGGGCAAAGTGGAAGTCTAACAGGAGCTGTGTAATTAGCAATTATTTAGATGGACTACTTTTCTGAGAAACTTTCTGTAATGGAACACACCATAGGTGGCCTGTTAAAATTATACTCTACATTTTGAAAGTAAAAACTAGAAAAGCAGAATGAATTGCCTCTTTCTGCCTTGTTCAGTCAAAGCAAGGGCTTATTCAGTCAAAATTCTATCAGGCATTCGATGTGATTTATATCATGAAAATCCACTTCAAAGATTCTCTTGTACTATTAACTTGAGTTAGAAAAAAGTCAATAATTGTGTAGTTCAAGGCTAGGTTCACATTATAAATTAATTTTTTACACTGTGCTCCAATTGGTGAGACCTCTCTTCTTTTTTATTTTATTTATTTTTCAAGTTTTCCATGATATTTTTCTTTCTTTTTTAAAATTTATTTATTTATGCATACAGAACTGGGGTACAGGTCAAAGGTGCAGAGAAGGTGAGAGGATTCACCAGAGACACAGTGGGGAGCAGAACAGGCAGATCAATGAAGTACACTGCTGAGGGGAGCAGTGGGCGGGTCAGGAGAGGTCTGCCACGCCATGTAGATCACCTCTGGGATGGGGATCGAACTCATGCTGAAGTGACTTTAGCTTCTCAGTGCTGTGCTTTAACCCACTGTACCACCAGGGAGGGCCCTGGTGGTAATCTTTTTAAATGGCTGGAAAAATCAAAGAATACTATATTATGATATGTGAAAATTATATACAATCCAAATTCCATAGTCAGTAAATACAGCACTGTTGAAATGCAACCATGCCCACTCATTCTGTTGCAACTATGGTAGCTGCCACAGAAACCATATGGCCATGAAGCAAAATATTTTCAATCTGGCCCTTGACAGAAAAAAATTGCCAAAATTTGGACTAGACAATCTTGGAGGTCCCTGGTATTTTGAATGCATTTTCTTCATTGTATTTACTTCCTATAATATGCACAAAAGCCAAGTCCCAGAGCTGGTGCAACTCTCTGGAGCTACCAAATGTGTGAGAAGGGCTGTGTTCTGCAACATCCCAGGCCAGGTAGGTTCATCTTCAGTTCTCACAGATGAATAGAATTTTGGAGCTTTTAGTAGATTGTCACATGCCTTAAATGCAGAATCAGGGGACAGACCATCTTTCTCCCTCAGCATTTCTCTGGCGTTCGCCTCTCAGGCATCCTTGTCTTGCAATCTTTTCTCAGAGTGGTCCTCCACTGTGCTAGTCTCAGCATGATGTTGCACTTTTACCCTGACCTCTTGGCACAGGTGTCCATAAGCATAAGTGTGTGTGCCCCGTGCTCACACCCCTCAGCCCCAGGCATCCATGCAAGCCACAGGATGGCATATAAAAGCAATTTTTAACTTCATTTGTCCTACGGACAGATACCAGGATAACTTTCTTTTTACCATTCACTCACAAATTACTAGATGATGAAAACAACATACAATAAAGCTATCATTGGTGCAATCAGAAAATGAATAACTGCAGTAGCTAAGTGTTATGTTGCACATTAGAAATGGCAGGCCCTGTTTTCAATTCCTGATTTCATGGCATCCTTATAACGTCATGATGTAGATATGATCTTTATTCTTCTTTCACTGTTGAGAAAACTGAGGCATAGAGATGTTGAGGACCATGCCAAAGTCACATACTTCTGAATGATAGAGTGGGGCTCTGAACTATGCAGCTGCAGTGTTTGTACTTAAAACCCCTAGGTCATCACAAATCACTAGGAAAAGTGATAAAGTTTACATTACTATGTTTGGATTCATAGCTCAACTCCAAGGTCAAAGTCAGGGGAGTAGGATTCTACTCCCTAATGAACATACTCACCTTTCTATAGAGGGCCATAGGGTCAAATATCTCAGGGCCAGAAGGGAGCATGGGTGAAAGGAGAACACTGACACCTCCAACCACATTTCCCTCTTCTATTTTTCATAGCACCCTGGAAACAGAGCTCTTTCCTGTAGAGAATCCTGTGAAAGGAGTGGAAGTTAGAGGGCCAGGAAACACCTGTATTTGGTTGGGACTATGCAGCCTCATTGCAACAGGCCCTGCTACTCATTATTGACAAGTAGAAATGAGGGCAATTCACATTTTCATAGCATTTACCCCCAATATTGAAGAGATCAGCAATGAATGGAAATATTAAAAATAAAGAAAATGCAGTCTAGGCAAACAAAGTAAGACTTCAAGCCACACTGTGTGACCTGTAGGCTGAATCATCTTAGTTCCAAAGCTTTCCAAGTGGATTCTGAAACCCAGACTTTTAATCAAAATCTTCTCTGTTCCCTTGCACTGGTGCCAGGCTTTGTAGTCATCTCTGGCTGATGAGTTACAAAGTCACTTTCAGAAGTTGGAGTCCTACCTGGAAGGTAGTTAGGTTATGATCAAGCTTAATCCCCTCCTCATGTATGTTATCAAGAATGTCTGCTTTATATTAAAATAGACAAGCTCTACTGGGACCATCAGCATTGACAAGTCCTTTTCTGTCGTGGAAGAGCATATTTTCATAGATTTTCCAGGAATATCTCAGTGCTTTTAATGGGACCATAATCCATTCTCTCATTTAATGTTCAATCACACAGTGCTTATTTCATTGAACATAATGGCTCATGCACATTCACTAATGGCCCCTGGATAGAAGACCTTTTCCTCCTTTCAAATCTGAAAGTGCTCTAAGTAGAGCACACAACAAGGAAAAGGCCAAAACAGAAAAATACTAGTTGCTTAATGGAAATGAAAAAAATAATGTTCTGACTATTGTAAACTTGAATGATAAATCACTGTAAAAAATAATTAAAAACATTCATCATTCTGGCAATTCAAAATAGTATTTAAATTGTTTAGACATTTTACTAAAAATCTACCTAAAGAACTTTTAGATATCATAAAATACAATTTTTAATAAAACAATTTTTCCAAGAGAATACAAAAAATAGTGCTTTAAATGGAACTTCAAAACTAATCAAAATTTATTGCTTAAAGTTGACATTTATGTGTTCTGGTTGGAGTTCATGGGTTCTGCATAAAGTCAGCATTATTTTGAATATTTTCACCACATTAATATATAGTGTCATAGGGACAAGTTGTCTCCAGAGGCCTGTCTAGGAGATCAGAGTGTGAAAAAAATGGCACATTGGCATTCAAAGGCATTTCTCAAATGAAAATTAAGTGTTTTTATCTCAGTTCAAGCTTTACATTGAATTAAGAAATGTGAATCTTTACAAAATACCAATTAAAAAGTCACAAAACATTAATTCAATGTGGTATCTTGATTAGATCATGAAATGGAAAAGACATTAGTAGAAAACTATTGATAGCTGAATAAATCTGGAGTTAAGCTAATAGTAATGTACCAATGTTGGCTTCTTAGTTTTGACAAATGCTTTGTGGGGATGTAAGATGTGAGCATGAGGGAAACTGACAGAGAATCCAGTTTTGCTCCTTGGTAAAATTTGTGTTAACTCCTGTAAAGTGATTAAAAAAGAAGGGTCATTGGAAAATCACAAAATATTTGATAACAGTATTAATATGTGCCCTTAAAGTATCCAATAAAACAGACTGAAAAAATTCAAAGGCCATTGTTTAAGTGTGTGCAAGTGTTGTATGTGTTTGTGCCAATACACAGATGGGTATGTTAACACACAGTTCAGTCTTTGGTTGATAACTCTGCTGCTCAAAGTTTAAAAGGATAGTAGTGAGGATGGGAAGTGTGTTTTTAAGTATTTTATTAATAAAAATATATTTTACTTAAAATATATTCTTAGTTTTTCCAGGAAAAAGAAATATATGTAAAGTTTATGAATTCTTCCTGTTATCACTGTTTTTAAAAAATAAGCACTCAAGCTAATACAATGGCCAAGTGCCATGTGCCAAGGTGTTAAGTGTTTTCACACTCTGAACTCCTAGGCAGGTTTCTAAAGACAACATCCCTCTTACTTATGATACCACATATTAAAGGAACATGTCAGTTATACCTCAATTAAAAATGATACTGAAAGGTAAATAACCTTTAAATTACCAAAGAAAAACAAGTCATCATAGTTGGACAAATTTTGACTTTTGCTTTTCTGTGTGTTGTTTTAAAGCAGCTTTGTACCCCTGTAGTATGGTTTCTCTAGATATACACCAATGAAAATGATTGTAGTTTGTTTCCAAATTCTACAAAGTACAATTCTGTACACATTTCTTTTCCTTCACCATAGAGACTGCATCGTGATAGGTTTCCCTTTCCTGTTCAGAATAAAGACATTAATGAGGTGGAGAAGACATTAGTCAGCATGTGAAAATAAATTTAATAAGTCTGCTTTCAGGCAGGATATAGTAGGTCATGACATGTCAACAATTTCACTCTAATAAAAGGTAATAAAAGGGCAAATAAAATACAAAAAAGCATATTTTTAAAGATATCAAAGAGTAAGAAAAGAGCATAAACAGATATTCCAGAGAAAAGAGAAACACTTTTCTGAGACAATCTGGCAAATGTTGGTCATCAATTTCCATAGGGGTTAAGCACTGATCTTGACTGAGGCAGAGAACTCCTGTTGGTAAAACAATTGTACTTCAAAAAATAAACCCCCAGCGAATCTTTTCCCTTTCTTCTGAAGCTGGAGCAATCAAAACAAAACCTGAAGGGTCTTGTTGATAGAAGATAATGGTGGAACACTGAAATGCAAGTAGAGGGTCTGAATTTGTGCCAAATAATACTTTGATATGGTTGGTTGAGTTCGCAAAAATTAGGATTAGGACACACTCATCGTATGATATGCTTCTATATGGAAACTAAGGGTGTAGACCCCTCATAGTCAACTATTTCTACCCCATACTGCCTGTGAGCCCCAGCAGGGAATGTGTCAACCCCCACCTGCACCAGCAGCAAAACTTCCAGTAAATTCCTTTGTCAAAGATTCCAGTAAATTCCAGTAAATGGTCCATTGTTGACCTCAAATGGATATGCACAGGATGAGCTCATCTTCAGATTTACCATCTGTTGCTTAGATGTCCCATGCTCCATGAAGAAAGTATATTTCACTTGTCAATATCTCTTATGGCTACATGCCAGATGACTTAAGACCTGATTACTGGGCTGCCTTCAATTTTCTGAATTAAATGGGTGTAATTTTATTTTCTCTCAACAAAGATGAATAGAGGACATTTGCCTAGAGCGATCCAGAATTTTAAATTTATATATGAAATGTATTAAAGAATAAAAGTAACAATACTATACTACAAATTGTGCAAAGGCAAGAGAGATACAGTACTGCAACTTAGGATTCAGAAGTGGAATTTTTTCTTGATGGATTCAGTCACTGCTTTTTTCCCCCTTAAAATTCACAGTTGGCATTGTTCCAACATGCATTGTTCTAAGAAGCCATGAAAGGAATGTCAAATTTTAATTTCTTGGTGCATTTCACTTGTCATCATAAAAGAACAACTTAGCCTTAGTCAGCAGAAGGATTTGTCCTGGGATTTGTTAATTTTAGTGAAATTGAAGAATTAAAACTCAATGTCATGACCTTATTTCCATCCTCATCTTGACATATATCATTTTATCATTTTGTAGTTTATTGAAACAAAGGAGATGTATGGTACAAGATTTTATTTCTAAACACTTTCAATTTGTTCTATTTGTTTTTCATTTACATGTGTTTGATTTAAAATGGCTTTTGCTCATCCAAGTCTTTCACATGCTCAGAGATTGAGTATTTATACTTCTATAAAGTTGTTCACTCAAACAATACATGAACTTCTGAATGCAATAAAGACCTCAAAAATCAAATGTAAAGTTGAAAACCATTACCAATATATAGGGAGACAGGGTAGCGTGTAACTTCTGTTTTGTTTTGCTGATTATGTTACCAATTTCTTATAAAAGGAAAGAAGTGATAGAGTCAGAAAACATCTTATGTGCATTGCATTATTTTCTTAGATAAAGACTTTGATTTGAATACTGGAACAAAAACAGACACACAGACCGATATTAACCTGTGACAGTTAATCTATGACATGGAGCTAACAACATATGTGAACCAACGATAGCCTCTTCAATAACAGTGCTGGGACAATTGGAATGTTGCCTGCAGAAGAATGAAACTAGACCACAATCTCACCCACATACAAGAATCAATTTAAAGTGGACAAAATAATTGAATGTAAGACCTGAAGTCGTACAATACACAGAAGAAAACATAGGTGAGACATTTCATAACATAAGTTTTTTTTTTTAACTATTTTTTTTAAAGATTTATTTATTTATTCATACAGAACTGGGGTACAGGCCAGAGATGTGGAGGGTGAAAGGATTCACCAGGGACAGAGTGGGGAGCAGAACAGGCAGATCGACAAGTACACTGCTGAAGGGAGCAGCGGGGGGTTCAGGAGAGGTCTGCCACGCCATGTGGTCACCTCCAGGGCAGGCAGGAATCGAACTCATGCGGAAGTGGCTTAAGCTTCTTATGCAGTGCTTTAACCCACTGCGCCACCCGGGAGGGGCCTCATAACAGAAGTTTTAGAGATGATTTTTTTTTTAGAATATAAGCAACTGAGACTACAGCAAACTAAAAAGCTTCTGTACAGCAAAAGAAACCATAACTAAAACAAAAGGTATACTACTTATTGGAGAAAAGATTTGTATACCACACAGCTGATAGAGAATTGATATAAAAGATATACAAAGAACTCAGAAAACTCTACCCCCCAAAAATAAAAAATTGGGTAGAAGAACTAAGCAGCATGGAAATGCATTTCAAATCAGAGGAAGCTCTTCATTTTATGAATTGTGGATGAGGAAAAAATTATTTTAAATAAGGCAGATAATGTTAGTGTTCTATTAACACAAATATAAAGAATATTGTTATGAAGATTTTAAAGCTTTCCTTTATTGAAGGAAATATCATTATTTGAAAAGAAATACTTGATATACATAGAATCCTCTTTAAGCAAAATGTTCTACAGCACAGTAGGAAAACATTAAATCACACAAACAAGTAAAAACAGTGCTATAATCAAAACAGTATCTTCAAATATTAAATAATATGAACATGGACTGATAAATAATGATTCAAATAGCAGCATGAAATTTACAACACCCACTTTCACATATGATTTCAAGTCTTTAAGTTAAAAGTACTGAAAGGAATTCTAAATTATGTGCTATTTAGAATTGAAATTGTCTGTTGCTGTTATTTATAACACGTAAAGCTTAAAAAATTTTAAATTGTAGTGTATCTCCTTGCTTATGCTACTTCTGACGTGTCTAAAGATGAAATAATATCTCCTTGAGTAAAACTACTTTGGCTGTCGTCCTCTTTTATTTCAAATGATATTATTATTAGGGAAAAATTTGAAATCACAGTGGACAAATAATCTCTTAATGCTTTTCCTGGCTAGCAAGTAATTTGTGAAAGCAATTCAATTTCCAAATAGCATACAAACTCAATAAGATACTAAGCCAATGCATCTGTTCCTCTCATATTTAGATTATGTACAAATACATTTATGTTGAGGGTTTCAGGATGAGTCCTGAGATTGAGTGTTTTTTTTTTTGAAAGCCAATTTAGTTCAAATAACAAAATATTTATAATTTTTTTCTGATAAAATGGAAAATATTTTATTGAGATGCGATATACAGGCAATAATAGTCACATTTATAAAGTATACAGCTTAATGAATCTTGACAAACATACAAATTGTGTTTTCATCTTCTAGATTAACATATGGGACATTTTCATCACCCCAGAAAGTTCATTTCTGCTTCTTTGTAGACAGTATATTCTTTTACCTACTGTCAATATGCAGCCAGTGATCAATCTTTTTATTTTTTGCAGTTTTGGTTTTCCAGAATATCATAGAAATGAAACCATACCATACAGCATGCAGGCTATTATGTGTAGTTTATTCACTTAATCACATTCTGAAATGCAACCATATTATTGCATGTATGAGTAAGCTTGTTTTTGTTGCTGAGATGCTACTAATGAATATACCTCAATATTTTTATCCATTGTGTTATTGTACAATCAATGTACTTTTGACTACTCTGAATACAGCAATGATTAAAATGTTTTGTGGACATATGTTTTTATTGCCCTAAGGCAATAACTGGGTGTGGTATTGTTGGGTCAAGTGGTATGTTTAACTTTATAAAAACCTGTCAATAGATCTCCAAAATAGCTGGAGCATTTGTGTTCTTACCAGCAGTGTGTTAGTGCCGCGGTTCTGTATTGTATTCAACAGGATTATCAATCCTTTTAATTTTTGCCATTTTAGTGAGTATATAGAGGTATCTCTTTATGTTTTTGATTTATAGTTTCCTGATGATTAATGATGATGAATATGTGTTTATTGTCATTTATATACCTATTTGGTGAAAAGCTTGTTTAATATTTTGCTTTATTTTGTTTTATTTTATATGTACTCTAAATATAAGCTCTTTATCATGTCTATGATATGCTCTGCATATATATTTTGACCAATCTATAACCTTTTCATTTTCTTAGCAGTGTATGTTGAACAGCAGACATTTTAAATTTGATAAAGTTCAATTTGTCAAATTTTTCACTCTATGGTTCATTGTTTTTTCATGTTCCCTGACAGCTTTCTTTAACCTAAGGTCACAAATATTTTCTCCTACATTTTTTTCCAGATGCTTTACATTTAGTTCTAAAATCCATTCCAAGTAACTTTTTATATATGGTATGTAGTTAAGGTTGAAATTCTCCCTTTTTTTATATGCATTTTGGTGTTCAATTGTTAGCACCACTTATCAAAGAGTATTTTTTTTTCCATTGAAGTGTTTACCATATTTGTCAAAAAACAGCTAACTAAATATGTGTGGTTCTCTTCAAACTCACTGACTTATACATTTACCTATACGGCTATTCTTAAAGGAATCTGGAGATTCAAAGATAGGTAACACATTCCAGCCTTTGAGAAAAGTAGGTCCAAAGTTATAGGCAGGAAAGAAGGCCATGTCAACTATTTCCACACCTTAAATGAGCACACATGAACATGTCCTAAATGATGCTCTTACCTCTCTCTTGAGTGGTGGTGGAGGAATACGGGAAACGCATCCCACAGTAATTGGCTTCTAAGAGGAAACCTGGAGGATAAGAAAGCATTAACTAGAGATGGGAAGAGGCTATTTCACAGAAGGAAACATGTGCAAGCATCAAACTCAACTCCCTGCCTGGAGCCCCAGGGCAGAAAAATGGCCACAGCTTGCTGTGCACGCCCTCCTTCCCTCACCCCCTCTAGGAAGTGTCCTGAAAAAGACAACTGCGCTCAAAACACAAAAAACTGTGCCCCGTGTTGATGAGGATATACAGCCTGCGTTTACCACTCTAATCTGCTAGGTAAAAAGTCTTTCTCTTGGGCTCTCCGTGGTGGCAAAAACGGTTAAAGCACCACATTATGAAGCTCTCCAAAGCCGCTGCAACACCAGTTGGAACCCCAGCCAGGGAGCTGACCCACATGGCGCGGCAGACCTCTTCTGAGCCCCGCTGCTCCTCTCGGCAGTGTACTTTTTCAGTCTGCCTGTTCTGTTCCCCACGCTGTCTCTGGTGAAGCCTCTCACCCACCACACCTCTGGCCTGTACCCCAGTTCTGTAAGCATAAATAAATAAACCTTTTTAAAAAATCTTTCTCTCAGAAGTTGTTTGGGGCCTTCGGCCATGGGACCTTTGGGCCTGTTTCCCATGCCGCCTCAGTCTATTCTCTCTGCCCATGGTCTCTCCCAGAATGCCTCCTCGCCTGTAGATAGTTCCCTCTCTCCTGGTCGGCTGGGCAGAACCCAATTGTGAGTTTAGATTAAATGACACAAACAGAGGGAAGCCTGCATATGAACTCAGTCTCAGTTTTCCTTCAGCACAGGAGCCCATGAGCTCATGAAAAGGGGTGGAGGTCCTCTCCGAGGTTGGATGAAATGAGTCATTTGTTACATCCTAAACAAAGATGATTATGAAGAGCCATGCCTATTCATTGTCCTGAAGCATTTCCTCAAAGCCCCGCAGTAGCAGGGCTGCTCAGTTAATTAGGGACTAATTGATTTTTTAGCGCTGTTATCAGCCGGGACAGCCTTTCCTGCCTCCTGTCTGCCAGGGTGCCTGGACCATAATTCTGAAACGGGCTCCACTTTCCCTTTGTTTATCAGAATCAAATGAAAAAAATTCCAGCTGCCCATCTCCTGGTATTATGATTAAAATGGGGAATAGATGAAAAATCTTCATATTTTTGAGTGTTTCTCTTTAGTTCAGGAAATTGCTGCTTCTTCAGTTATCCTTAAGGGAAACAGGCAGCCTATTTCTGCAGGATCTCAGCTTCCAATTACTGAGGTGACATAACAATTATGAGGAAGAGGATCATGTCCATTTTTGCCCTCTGGAGGAAAGCACTTTTCCCCCATTTTGGAGGACATTTTAAATTATGACTATTAACATTGCATCACTCCACTTACCAGGCATTATTCTTTTCTCTCAGAAAAAAGGGTAGTTTTCCCACGGAGAATCAATGTATTCATTTCCTTCCTTTCCTCCACCACATGTTCTGAATGCTTTCACTGCTAGGCATAAGACAAACCATAAAAATGATATATTTTCTGCCCCTCCAAGATGAATAGAAGAATACACAAGTTTTAAAATTAAGTGCAATAAAGTGTTATTGATGCTGTTGTTGTCATTTTTACTGAGTATAGCTGGGC
This sequence comes from Condylura cristata, assembly GCF_000260355.1. NCBI lineage: Eukaryota > Metazoa > Chordata > Mammalia > Eulipotyphla > Talpidae > Condylura > Condylura cristata. Next base: position 23,432,974 of record NW_004567105.1, read on the forward strand.
TATAATTAAAAAAAAGTTATTTAAATGTGGGGGCAGGATCATAAATATTGAAGGACAACATAGGGAAGTGCTGACAGAAAGAAAAAGGGCTGCTACATCCCTGGAAGAGGGTTCAGTGAGAGCAAAGTCCAGATGGAGGCAACATCTTAAGGTATTGTGGGAGTCTTGGAAAGCTGGGTAAGTTGATACTCGGGTTAGATGGAGTGCAAGAAAAGATTATGTAGATGAAATACCCAGGAGAAGCTTCATGAAGGATCTGGATGGCAGGCTAAGAAGTATGAGTTCTCCTGAAGAAATGAAGAGTTATAAGAAGGGGTAAGAGACTGATGCCAAGGAGTAGGGTAGTTATGAGGCTCTAACCATTGACAGTAGCAGTGGAAATGGAGAGGAGCGGCAGAAAAGAGAAATACAGCAAGTGGAATGAATGTGGCTATTGATGTTTAAGTGGATTGGAAGGAGAGAAGTTTATGGAGGTTTTGGTCTCCAGCTTAAAGTTTATTTCACTGAAGAGGATTATTAGAGAAAGTAACTTGACAGGAAAGTTTAATTTTAGATATGTTGCCTTTTTAGGTGCTAGAAGAATGCCCATGGGAGTGTAATTTTCTTCAGGCAGTTGGGTAAACAGGCTGAGTGCTCAGGAGAGACTGAGAAGAGAGGGATTGACTAAGAATCCTATTTTGTGCATCATCATGAAGAAGCCCTTTTAGAAGTTCAAGGCCATGTCCCAAGGGCAAGTGAGTTAACTGTAAAGGACCCAAGGACACAGCTCTCAGGGGAAAAGGCAAATACAAAGGATCCTGCAGAGAAGACCTAGGATACAGGCAGATAGAAAACTCTGGGAGCAGTGGCTCTTGGGGCTTCCATGAAGAGATTGCTAGAGCCTCTTTATTTCAATGTATTGTCTTTATCTCTTCTCTTGTGATCTGTTCCTCTGCTCATTCACAGCTTTTGATCTATATAACTTGGGATTCATGATCACCTCTAGACTCTATATACCACAAATTTTTAACTCTTTCCCTATTTATGGCCATGATGTAATGGGCTACTTAAAGATATCTGAGAAGTCACAAACTCTATTATTTCACAAATAAGGAAAATGAGAGGAGAGGTGAAGTGACTTGCATAGGGTCACATACCTTGGGGACAAAATCAGGACCAGAGCACAAACTTCCCAACTTAACATTAAAAGTTATCACTCTCATGAAGCAGAACGTGGGTGCTAATGCAAACCTTATCTAACATAGTTCTTTATACACGCTCCTCGTTTTTTAAAAAATAATACCTCCCTGAAATAGTGGCTAAAAGTAGTAATTCCTTTGTGTTCCTGGCAAGAAAGGGAAGAGTGACTTAGTGACCGTACTGATCTTGGAGTCAGAAAACTTAGGTCACCTTAGACAGATCATGTATAACTCTGGAAATTATACTGTAGAGTAGGGATATTTTATTTACAATGATGTAAGTATACAAAAATGTGGGAGAAGCTTAGAAAAAAAAAATCCTAGCAAGGTCAATTGAGAAACATTTCCAAAGAGTTCCATTTGAAGTGGATCATGAAGTTTGACATGGGCTAAGCACACACCATCTACTCCTTGGAAAAGGTAATTATCATACATAGAGACAGAGTGGCCATTAGAAGCCTCTCACAGACTCTTTTAGAATCACCAAAACTTTGGAGCTACATGCCTTCCTCACCATCCTTCCTCACACACACACACACACAGAGGATTATTTTATGTAAAGATTTATTGTGGAGTCTCTTGTTCAAGCCTCATTTCTAGAAAGTTATAAAGCACACGTCTGAACTCCAGTCACTGCTCGACATCTCGTATGCCGTCTAAAAAAAAAAAAAAAAAAAAAAAGCAAGCAACTCCAACCTTCTCACCTCCTCATGTTCTTATGTCGATACAGCTGTGTTCTTTCTCCTTTCTCACCTCCCACAGCGACTATCCTTTTCACCAAAGTCTTCTGGAAATCTTTCTTTGGAGAAAAACAAAACCATTCCATTAACTTTTTCACTAAACATCTATTTCACGATGTTAACTAGCTGTAACAGTTGCCATCATTTGTCTATCAAATTCTCAGTGAGATTTAACATTTGTCTATTTATTGAAAATATACAGGTATTTTCCTAAACTCTCAGTGTATCACTTTTTCAAGTACTCTTGTCTTGCTAGACATTCTTCCTCAGTAACTGTTCAAATAGTCACAACTGAAATAAACATTTACAGATCTTGGGCTCAAACTGTACTGTGAGTTAAAGGCAGCATAATATCTTTATCACTTGGGTATTCCTCAGAAAAAGTATATCTAAAACTGAATGATCATCCTCTTAATTCCCAAATAGTCCCTTGGCTCTCCTCAAATTTCTTCCTCTATAAATGGCTGTGCTACTCAACTAACCATCCAATTTTACCCAAGGGAGAAGAATGTTAAGTTTCATGTTAAGACTTCATTCTCTTCTTCACCTATATTATCTAATCATAAACTGAGTCATGATAATTTAACTCTAACTTGATTCCTTTTTTTCTTCTCCATTTCTCCTTCCACTTCTCACTTTTCATTTAGTGTTCTGAAATAGGTATCAAAGTGCTGTTCCAGCTTTCAGCTTAGTTCTGTACCAATCAAGCTTCTATTCTAAAGCTAGGATGATTTTTCTAAAACAGACATAATCATATCATTCTCTTCTTAAAATCCCTCAATGACTCCTTACACCTTGGGAGAAAATGTATCTCTTCAACATGACTCTCAATGTCTTCCATGTTCCCTATTTTTCTACAGATCTTTGTAGATACGTTTTCTTTAATATCACTTGAATTTCTCAAGAGTATCCTAAACTCAATGTATCCAAAATGGAATTTTGCGATTTTCTTCAAAATATTGCTCTTCAGTGTACTTTAAAACAACACCCATTATGCAAACAATTTAGAAACTGTTATTGTCTATTTACCAAAGAGCATTGGGAACAAAATTGTAGTCCAAGTTAAATTTATTTTGCTTACCATAGCCAAGGGGAATCACTTCAGAGGAATTGTGGGTGGTCTCAGTAAAAGGAAGTTTAGGAATTTCTTATAGGATTTGGGTTTGTATAACATGATTATAGGGAGAACTTAAAAGCATGGGCGCCAGTTCTGAATTGGATATTGTCAAGAAGGTTGGTAAATTTGACAATAGTCTTATTTTTTAATTTCTATCAGGCAGAAGGATTAAAGTGAGGTGAGAGTAGTCCCGGCTAAAGAAACAGACCTAAGTTAGAAGAGAGGCTGTTCAGAACGGCTTACTGTCTTGTTCCAGACACATCTTTTGGAGACCTTGTCTAGAATGCTCAATTATTTTGTTTTTTAGCATTTTGTTAACTAGGTAATTTTGGGAAAGTAACTATAATTCTCAGCTTCATTTTTCCAATACAAAAAATAAAGCAAACATCTATTATTCAGACAGAAAATTCAAATCAATTGACATATAATTTTAGTTGAACATGTTATTTTCTCATTTTAATGATGAGAATGTTTAAGATTTCTAAGAAAAAGCAAAATATTGTTCTAGTCATTTACAAAAACAGTTCTATCCAATTTGCAGAATATGAGAGCTGCCAGTGGCAGGGCAACCAAGAAAGCATCAAAGGCTTGAAATCGGTAGGGGTATTCATCTAGCTTTCCTCAAAAGAAATCTGAAGAAAAGGAAGAAGGGCCTTTACTCAAGAGGCAATATAGTATCCATAGTGGTTAAGTGGTAAAGTCAGAAGTTAGAATGTCTGAATTTGAACCTTGATATCAAGTAACAAGCTCTCCCTGCCTGTTCCTGCTTGGAACAAATTGCTTGACCTCTCTGTAGTTCAAGTCCCTTTTCAGTAAAACAGCAGGAATTATATAGTCCCTTTCTCTCAGGATTATTATGAGAATTATATAAGTTAATGCATATAAAGTGCTTAGGACAGCACCTAGCACAGAGCAGACATTCAATAAATATTTATTATAATCTATTGTGTCATTTGGAATTTTAAAAACCTTTTAAAAATTGAGTATTTGCCAAGGACACACTGCATGACTGGTATACATGCATGTAACAGAAATATAAAATTGGATTCACCTCCAAAATCTATTAAGCAGATCTGGCCATTCAAGAAGATTCCTTCAGAGAGAGCTGCTCTGATGCCAGTATACTTGAGAATAGCAAATCTGCAATTATGTTAATTATTGAAACTTTCCCTAGAGACTAGGCGGGTGAAAGAGCAATTTGAAAAGACTTTCAAAACAGTCAAAGAAATTGATGAGTATCCCTGTTTGCCAAAAAGAAGCTTATGCAACACCTTTGGATTGAACATAAGAGCCAAAAAAATGGAACTTCTGGGGGATTCCATGAATCTATAACTGAAGTGACCCCATTGTTCTCTTCCTGACAAGCTGGCCATTGTGACATCTATTAACTAATATATGTCAGCAGGGGAGGTTTTTATTATTATTATTATTATGACATCTGTTTAAATTGGTCTTCTGTTTCTATACATAACTTTATATGATTTAAGCATGTACTACATTGGAGGCAGTTTCTTTGGGGCAAAGAAAAACAGAGCTGGCAACAAAGATTAAGTTATAGGTTTTTTTTTTTTACATAATCATTTAGAACATATAAGAAAACTTGGTCTTTATTCTGATATTTGATGACTTGTCAATTGTGCACTTTTGGAGAATATGTTGAATCTGATTAAAATACTTAGATAGAAAACTCTAGTTTATCTAAATTATTAGTAGACTACTTAACTATGTTGCCTTATATTTTTTGCAATATCTAGGCAGTAGACTAGTTGAGGTTTGCAGTTCATTCTCATGAAACTGTGGATCCTGTGTTTAACTACCAGTGATTTTTCCAGGCTGGCAGCTTTTATGAGAAGAAATTTCCCATTTTCTAAACAAATGTATGGGACTTAACTAAATTCACGATCCCATATATTTATAAGTTTAAAAATGGAAAACTTGGCCCTGGCAGTTTCAAAGGGGCTTAAAAAAACAGAGTTTCTAAATAGTAATATATAAAATGCATTTAGTAATATTGTCAGTCTTTAACTAGCAGTACTACTCCAGGACTATACTTTAAAGAGTAAATAATTGAAGGAAAGAATAATGCCATATGATTAAAGGCATTCACAGTAGTCGAGTACAAGAGGAAGAGGTTGGAAACAACCTAAAGTTTAACAATAAAATAATGGGTAAAAGAATAGATCTCATTAGAATGAGCTTCCGTGATGGCCCTTAAAAATGATTATCATGGGGCCCTCCCTGGTGGCGCAGCGGGTTAAAGCACTGCACTAAGAAGCTTAAGCCACTTCCGCATGAGTTCGATCCCTGCCTGCCCCGGAGGAGATCCACATGGCGTGGCAGACCTCTCCTGACCCGCCCGCTGCTCCCCTCAGCAGTGTACTTTGTAGATCTGCCTGTTCTGCTCCCCACTCTGTCCCTGGTGAATCCTCTCACCCTCCGCATCTCTGGCCTGTACCCCAGTTCTGTATGAATAAATAAATAAATCTTTAAAAAAAAATGATTATCATGAATCAAGCTGTATAGTATCATGGGAAATGTTTCTTATATAATGTTGTCAAACAGACTGAAAAAAAGATATGCTGACTCTCAAGACAAATATAAACAGTGCTTGCATTTGTTTTTAGTTTTCAAAAATACACTTTACTTATATTCAAGTTTATCTATTTTTTCCCTGATGCACATTATTTTTAAAAAATATTTATTTTATTTATTTATACATATAAGAGCTGTATGTATGCCAGAGGTGCACAAAGTGTGAGAGAATTCATCAGAGCCAGAGTAGGGTGCAGAACAGGCAGATGTACTGAAATACAGTTCTGAGGGGAGCAGCGGGCAAGACAGGAGAGGTCTGCTGCTCTATGTGGATTAGATGCAGCGCAGAGATCGAACTCATGCAGCAGTGCTGGCAGCAGCTCATAGTGCTGAGACTTAACCCACCACGGAAGCCCACACACATTATTTGAACAGGAAAGAAATGGAAGACTGAGAACTCTGGCATGAATATTGGTATTTTATAAGCCAGTGGGATGAGAGGACAATTTCTCTTGTGGGTTATATCAGAGGCTTCTTTGTAGCTATTTCCCTCTCTCTCTTTCTTTCTCTCTCTCTCTGCTTAAAATTCAGACACTATCTGAAGCCTCCCTCTCCACAAAAGTTATATGGCATTTGAAGATTTACTTCAAAAGTTATAATAAACTTCACAACAAAATTATTACTAATTATTGACTTAAATTTTTCAACAGCACATGCATTTGAACCAATGATATTTGCAAATAATTTCTTGGTGGTGGAAATATAAGTAATTTAAATATATTGTCTTCATTTTCTTAACAAAAAGAGGAAAAATAAAGAGTTTTAAATGGCATGGCCATATTATTCTAGAGCCAAATTTCTCACTCATTTTTTATGGATTTATAAAAATGACAGCTTGAATGTTAAGGCATTCTGATGCCAGGAACCTGACTTGTTTGACTCAATAGAGTCATTGTATCTTGATTTTCTTGATAAATACTATGCAAATTTCAATGCCAACTGGCTTGCTATATTTAAGAGTACAAAAAGATTATATGGGTTAAAGAAGATGCAAAAATTAAAGATAAACAGGAGAAACACAGCACATGATATAGAGAATCCATTTCAAGATAAGAATGCCTTTTGAAATGTGTTCTTAATTCCTGTATGCAGTTTTTAAAATTAGTTTTATGATAGGTATATAGATAATACAGAACATTTTCATACACTCATTTTATTTTCAAATTAAATATTTTACATTATTACTAAAGGACATATCTGTAGTCAGTTTTAAGAAATGGTTGGAAAAACAAAATTCAAACCCAAAATTTATTAACACATCCTGTTGGAAAAATGCCTGTTAAAGAATTTCAGTTGAAGGCAGAGAGGGGATGTGGGAAATCCTGGTCTCTGTATTTATTCTTTGGCAGTGAGTGAAGAGAGGAGACCTAATCTTCTTAGATACAGACCTCTTCAGTGTGATGTGATTCCATTTTGGGCAAGGCTCTGAATACCCTTGGGACTTGCATGTACTCCAAACTTGGAATTCAGCAGACATTATGGAGCCTGAGGGGCCTTCTGTGTTCCTGGCATAGAACTGATTCAAAGAGGCCACTTTAAAACTGTCTTCTCAAATGTAAAGCACTTGGGAGTCCCCCTAAAATGCCCATTCTAATTGAGTAGGTCTGCATAAGGAACTGAGATTCTGCATTCTTCACAGGCTCCCAGGTGATGCTGGTGTTGTTCCTTCATGAACTGCATTTTTGTGTAATAAGGTTGTAAGCTGAGCTACTTGAGCAAAAAAGTGATGCAGAGTGTTTCCTGCTTAAGTCTTTGCTTCCCATATTATTTCTATGGAGGGAAACTAATCTGTGAATGAGGGAGCATGTCATTGAACATTACATTTTAATAATTTCACACCAGTTTTCTTAATCACTATTGTTTCAGGAAAGATCAGCACTGGTAAAGAAAGAAATATACTCTATAACTATTATGTTCAAGTCTCTGCATTGTATACCTACCAGCTTTGGGGGATGTTGCTGCTTTATCATTATGATGTGTGGTCATCTGTATGATTGGTTGTTTTTGACATCTTGCTTTGGAATTTTCAAACTTATTTTATAAGTAATCTTTTTATTAATCTTCCTTTCTGATTTTTTCGTTAGCCCTTGAATTTATAATATAAAGGATTTAGTACTTAAAATTAGTAATTTATTATAAAACTAAAATTAATGTTGTGTGCACAAAGTTTTATGATCTTTGTAAGTAAGTTATAATTTATCAGTACCCTTAATGTTCAATTCTTTGAAAAATGGTCTTTAGTGGAAACTTTTAATGTCACATTGCAAAGTTCTGAGTATAAAGTCATATGCTCACGAGAAAACAGAAGGTAAGCATGAAATATATTACCTAAAATAGTAAAACCAAAATACATTATTTGAAATGTCAATGGAACTTTTGGCATTGAATCTTTTTTTTTTTTAACCTGTGAACAATAAGCAGAGAGATCATTTAAATGTTTTCCAACCTACTTTTATGGAAAATACATTTATATGTGTGTTTTTTTAATCATTTATTTACCTCTTAGTTTCAAATATATCACTAGACCTTAATTCTTTGATCCATTCCAGTTTGGAGACATCAGAGCTAGACAAAAGGAAAGAACAAAGAAGACCATAGCAAATATTAGACATTCAAATGATTATGCTTTCAAGACAATTAAATTCTTAGTGTGAATGGCAAACCGGTAAGCTGGTCTCAAGTTTTAGTTTTTGCTCCTCATCGTATACTTCTTCTTTCACATGAAAGCTCTGTATCCCCAGCTTACCCTCCCCACAACACCTTCTATACCGTACCTGTGTGTGCTTGTCCAGAAAATGTCATGAGGATGAAGCTTCACCAAACAAGCTGTGCACACTGGTTACTTATATCCCTGTCACAACTTGACTTTCAGTGGGGATGACAATTAACCACTGATCATCAAATAATTATAAAACTGCAATAAATAAATATCTATATCCCTAACATATTTTACAAAATGGGTTTGTTATTCTGAGGATTGAGATGTGAACGCACCCAGCACATTTCCCAATTCATAGATAAACAGTAAAGTTTTGTTCAATTTTTTGTCTTAATCAGAAACACATACAGCCTGTTCTTTAAAAATCCAGAGATTTAGTTTTCTGATTCCTATCTTTCTCAGATGGCATTTCTGTTTTGACTCTTTCTCCCAAAGTTATCCTATTCTTCTTATGCATTTGCAGCTTATAGAGAGATTAGAAATCAGGGCATGGATTAAATGTATATGTGATATAATTCCACTAGGTAACTATGACCTTCAGAATCTGTGAAACTGCCTTCATTACTTAATAAAGTTCCATACAATTTCATTTAACTTTTCATAATAAAAGGAAGATCTAAGTTGAATTTACCAGTTTCTTTAATCTCAAAGGTAGGAGCAATGCTATTAACAACAGCAATTTCAGTAAAATCCTCTTTTTCCCAAGCATCTGCAACCAATTTATTAGAATGAAAACACATTACCAATATTCTCATTAACAAAAGTGGATATTAAAACCATGCTACAGATCTAAAATATGAAGCACATTTTTAAAGATTTTCAAATATGTTTAAGATAAACAGCATTTACTATTAACGAGAGAAAAGTTATCCAAGAAAATCATTTGCTGTACAAAAGCTTTGAGTTCTCACACTCTGTTGACCCTCAAAACTTTTACATCTTTCTTGAGTACAATATAAATGATAAGAAATGACTCTCTGAACTTCCTAAACTTAGGGCAAGCTGGTAACTTGGATGTAAATGTGGGCCACTTAAAGCATTGATTGTATATCTAGAAAGCTGTTCAACACCCTACATTAAAAATGAACTCTTGGCCCTCCCTGGTGGCGCAGCGGGTTAAAGCACTGCACTAAGAAGCTAAAGCCACTTCCGCATGAGTTCGATCCCCGCCTGCCCCGGAGGAGATCCACATGGCGTGGCAGACCTCTCCTGACCCGCCCGCTGCTCCCCTCAGCAGTGTACTTCGTCGATCTGCCTGTTCTGTTCTCCACTCTGTCCCTGGTGAATCCTCTCAACCTGCACATCTCTGGCCTGTACCCCAATTCTGTATGAATAAGTAAATAAATCTTTAAAAAAAAAATGAACTCTTTTGCATTCAATTTTATTTATCCTTTTGAGTTAAGTGAAAATAGAGCAATCTTTTTTATTATTGCTACTTAAAATCTGTCCCCTATGCCTTTCTTCACATAGGTTTACCTGAACAGAGTTACATTGTCTACGAAATTAGAAATTTTCTGGTGACCAGAAGACCAGAGATGTCTGTTGTTATAATCAAATGGTATCTGGAATTGTTTCATTGTCCCCTTGAAACATGTTATTTGAGTATATTTTGCTAGATGGAAACCCACCATCAAATTTTTTCTTAAAAGAAGTTGTAGCAGTATTAGAAGACTGGATTCTTTTTGAGAAGGGAGCTAACTCAGAATACATGTGCGTTCAGTTCACCAGGCTTACCCTAAATCCCATGTTGATCAAGTGAAAAGCAAGGTGGTGAATTTTAGGTTGGAATTTGCATGCTTTCACTATTTTTCTAAAATTTAACATGTTCAATCATAACTGAGTACAAGTTAAAGGCTTTTCCTCCCTTGAGATCTAAATACATGCTACTTTGTTCTGCACTGAAATGTGTTAACACTCTTATTCTGGATTGTGCATTGGAAAATTCTAATAAAAAACAGTACAATTAAATGAAAAAGGTTTTCCATTGACAGAACATCTGCAATCTTAATGAGGCAATCCATTGAGATAAATACATCAACTAATAAATCCCCATGAAGGCAGCCAATAGCATCTATGGCCAGGTATAAACCAAGTGGGGATTTTTGGAGACTCTTAGTTCCTTTGGTCACAGCTTAACCAGAGCACATATTTCACATAGCAGATTATTTTTTACACAGTCCTCCTCTGCAAAAACAAACCATTCTACTGACCACATTTAAAACAAACCGAAAGTAATCTATAATTATGTGAAAGAATGGGACAGAAGTGAAAAGTCTAGGACACACAGTTCCTGGTAAAGTATTGTGTTTATGGAGACCCTTTTTTCTTCCCAAATGTCATTATTCAAATCTTAACTTTCCAGATGCCTCTATTATGTATTTGAATGCTAGACTGTAAACTCCTAAGGAATAGAAACTATTTTAATTTTTAAATCTTTCTCCCCAATCTTGGTTGATTTTTGTAACTATTTTATAAGTAACTCTGTACTCTGTAGTGGTTGGGAAGGTTTATCATATTTGTCCACTAGCTTACATTTACTGATTGCACTGATTTTTGTATATTTATCTTTTTTTCTGACACAGATAGTCAAATGGAAATATCCCAGGATAGACTTTTCTCCTTGTAGTTGTGTTAATTTTTGCCTTACACTTTTTGCAACTATTACTACAAATTTACATTTTTTCTATATTCCTAGAAAATGGAAACTTTTTAATCATTATATAGGGCTTCTTTTCATCTTTACAAATATAGTTTTACCTTGCATTCAAATCTAATTTTTGATGAATATTTGCAAATATGTCTTTTTCCTCCTGATAATATTGTACTTTTATACCCTTATGTTATAATGTGCTCTTCAACTAGCATATTTATTTCCTAATAAATAATCTGTTTTATAATTGAAGCATTTAGTTTACATTTCATGGAGTTATTGATATATCTGGACTGTATTCTCCCATTTCCTTCCTACATACACTGCTTTTTCAATGCTTTTTTACTCTCTTTTATTGCCAACTCTCCCCCCCACACACACACACAGACATCTGCCCCAAGAGTGAAAATCAGTATCACACTAAGACCTAGGCAAGTGCATCCTGCACTTTTGGTGACTATAATATTGGGGCTGACAGTGCCTTCTGGCAGAGCAGCCTAAATCCAAACAGAAAACCATTTGGTGTTGGTCTTTATTTCTCCCTTTATGTCATTTCATTCCTGGGGCCAATGGCTGAGCCAAAAATACAGAAGCGCCTTCAGGTAAGCAGACTATTCCTGTTGCAAGTAACTATTGATTCCACGAGATTCTGAAAGATTGGGCTCTAAGAATAGTATTGCCAGGGATCCTGGTAAAAGGTTTTTTTGTTGTTGTTGTTTGTTTGTTTTTTGCTTACAGGTCTGCTCACTCTTGAGATGGCCTGTTGACAGTATCATTTCATTCTTTTCTCTTAACAGCTATATACTCCGTAATTCTTCTAGAGATTGCCTTAGTATTACAACATTCAGTCTTATCAAAGCCTGGAAATTTTTACTACTAATCTTCCTGGTCATCGAAAGGAACTTGTTAGGACATTTTAACACCACTTTTTACTTTCTCCTGTGTTATGTACTGGTTTTTATGACTTAAATTGCATGTTTATATATTAACTCCCACTGGACCTAATTGACTCACACAGTCAACATGTACCTAAAAGTATCTAGGTCACTTTGTTGACTATCTTCTTTCACTTAAATCTTTTCAGGAAACTATTTCCTTTCTCCTTGAAGAATGCCCTTTAATATTCTCTTTATTGCAGATCTGCTGTTGAAAATTCTTTTTGTCTGAACTTGTCTTCGTGTCACCTTAATTCTTGAAGTATATTTTTACTGTGCATAGAATTCCATGGTTGCAGATTTTTATTTTCAGCACTTTGGAGGTAATTGTTCAACTGTCTTCCAGTATTTACTGGAAATTCATTGTCAATGTATAAATTACATCTATGTAGGCAAAATAGTTGCTTTTTTTCCCACTTGGATATACTTAAACTTCCTTGTCTATTTTTCAGCAGTTTTAATATATGATTAGTCATGTTCTTTTAAAACATGTTTCTTGAATCTGTGGCTTGATTTTTTTTTTTTCAGTTTAGTAAACTTAATCCATTGTCTCTTCAATATTAGTTCCCTCATCCTGTCTTTGTCTAATAATTGTACTCTTAGGGGTCTACCTGAAGAATGCAAACACTAATTCAAAGTGGCATGTGCACTCCTATGTTCACTGTAGCACGTGCTACATTAGCTAAGTTATGGAAGTAACCTAGGTACCCAATCAAAGAGGGTTAAAGATGTGGTATATATACACACAAAGCTATTTTACTCAACTATAAAAAGAGGTGAAATCTTGACATTTGCAACAACATGGATGGAATTGGACTGATAAAGATGAAAGTTAGGAAATACAGAAAAAGAAGAGTTAACAGCTCACAGCCATTTAGGAAAAGGATGAAATTTTATGACTCGTGGCTCTGTAATAACTAACAATGTGTTAAAAGGGGTAATAAATAATGATAATGATAATAATAAACTATTACTATGCACAGTGACTAGAACTGCAAGTCAAATAATAATCTTCAGATGCATGCAATATGGAAAAGCATTACATATAAGAACCAGTATTTTTACTTCTCTGTACACTAAGTTAGAAATTTTCTTAGAAATAAATGTTAACTTTAAAATATTATCTCAGCATGCAGTATTACAGTGAGACTTAACTACTGTGTATTAGATAATGTTATTCATACAAATTCAAATTCAGGGGAGACTGAGTTGAAAATATATGATTTTTCACTTTATTAACTTTAAAATATATGTATATTTATTTATGCATACAGAACTGGGGTACAGGCCAGAGGTGTTGGGGGTGAGAAGATTCACCATAGATAAAGCAGGGAGCAAAACAGGCCAACCGATGAATTACACCACTTAGGGGAGTAGCGAGGGGGTCAGGAGAGGTCTGCCGCTCCATGTGGGTCAGCTCCGGGGCCAGGGATTGAACTCATGCTGAAGTGGCTTTAGCCTCTCAGTGCTATGCTTTAGCTTCTTAGTGCTGTGCTTTAACCCACTGTGCCAGCCACCAGGGAGGGCCCTGTTAACTTATTTTTTAGAAAAAACAAAGTCAAATTTACTTGTAAATATAGACAATACCCAGATTTTGAATAAGGATGCTATAAATCCACTTGTAAGTTGTTTGATTAGAACATAAAACATATTTTTTCCTCTACAGAGTCAGTGTTCTAAGTATAGTTAAGTTTACATTTCTATCCCTCTAAGGCATTTAATGAAGTAACTATTCCTTTTATATTATGCATAATGTGCCAGGAATTAAGTATTTTACATTGGTAACTGTGGCCATCTGCTTTGTATGGGATCTAAGCTCTACGACAACTGTGCCAACCTGATTTGTTAAATAAAAAATTTCCCCCTTGAAAGATTAAACTGTAAACCAATAAATAACTTCATCGTTTGTCAGGACATTCCCATATTTTATATTAAATAAACAATCTGCTTACCTTCACAGAATTCGCTATCAAGCCACAGGTTAGTTATCAAGACTCGCTTCAAGATCTTCACCTTGGTGTGGACACTTGTCATAAAACTATTATGTCATGAACTTTTTGAAATTAATCTGTTCTCTACCATCAAAGATCCCTTTTAAACCACTTGATCCCACTTTAAACCCTAGATCATATAAATGCCTTACCCTGACATCCTCTTCAGAGACCTTCAAGACTATAAGGCAGAGTCCTTATTATTGCCATGAGCTCTAATAAAATTAGTTTTGCTTTATTTTCAAGTTGTCTGGAGATATTTTTGAGAAGTTTAACAAAATATATGACATTAATTTTCATAAAACATAAGTTCTACAGACATACTGAAAAATTATATACCCAAGAACATAAAACAATTTAGGTCACAGAAATTTAAATGAACTATGCCATTAGTTTTACAGTTGTACTTCCACTAGTCTACAGATCTGAAGATATCCTGAATTCCATCTTGACTAGTTCCCCTGAGCCTGTAATTAATGATTTTAGGATTACAATTGCATGTATTTCTCAATGAACTTTGAGCTCTTGGAGACAGTGGATATCTCCTCTGTCTCCATAGTGTTAGTGAATACCAGAATCTCTGATACATATGTTTAATATGTTTCTAAAACGTGTATTAATAAAACTGCACTTTACAAATGAGGTTACGATATATGTAGTCTTGTTTTCACTCAGAGCTGGTGCTCCCACAAATGCACTACATGTTTTTAGCTCAACTGTAAATGAGTTCTCAAAGCTCAGTTTCTATGAGATGAGACTATAAATACTGCAGTAAAGATTCATGTGTATAAAGTTGCAGTCCCTTCAAAATGTATTTCTCCCTGATGGTACAAGGGATTAAGTCTCAGCACTATCAAGCTGCCAGTCACTGCAGCATGAGTTCTATCCCCAGTCAGGGAGTAAACCGACATTGTCCTTTCTTATCTGGCCTGTTACTCCCCTCAGCAGTGTATTTCAATATATCAGACTGTCCCCTTCCCCATTCTGTCTCTGGTGAATACTCCCATCCTCTGCACTTCTGGCCTATACCCTACTTCTTGTATGCATAAATAAAAATCTTTAAAAAATAGTATTTGCTTTTTTGTAAACTATCATCTCCATATCTCAGTTTGAGCACAGAGGTTATCTCATGGAGATTAGATGCTTCACTTACATAAATTAATGGTACATGACCTATTATGAGAAATAAATATATAAATACTTGTAAACAAGGAGACAGCTTAAAACTTTACCTAGAAGGTAGATTATGAAAGTAGGCTAGAAGGGTTTTCTGAGAAGATTCTGAGATAGCAACAAATGACATGAATAAATAAAATAAATAATGTAAAGAAATCAAGCAACCAAATGTAAATGTGTGAACCCAGTTTTGATCCTGAATCAAACAAATTGAAACAAAAAAAATTTGAGCCAAAAAGTGAACTGTAAATGAAGAAAAGTAACAGAGAGATGGCAACCGTGGAAAAAATTCCTAAATTTAAAAATAGATAATAAAATATATGAAATAATAAATGACCTGAAATTTGCTTACAAATCATCTCATGGGGATGGTTGTATGTGGACAGTGTGTGTACGCATGAACGGGTGGAACAGGACTGGCAAAATGTTGAGAATCATCAAAAGTTCATGTTAAGTACAAATAGTTTTCATTATACTCTACACTTCTAGATGTGTGCTCCATAATACTGTATTTAAACAATGTTTATTTCCATAATAAAAGTATGAAATGGCTTATTTCTCAATGTTGTACTAGCTTTAGAAACTACCAAGCTACTCACATACACACAGTGATTGCCAACTCAATGTTATTATCACAACCCAATGCAAAACATTATAGTCATCTGTGGATTGATTCCAAAATTTAAGAAAGCAGCTACTTTTTCTGCTTGGGAAAATTTTATATAGTTTTTAGATGAACATTAGGGAAGCTTTTTTCAGCTGTCATCTCTTCTGTATGTATTAGAAACCTCAAGTTTTCTGCTAGAGAAGGGCGCCTGTACCACATCGGGCTGAGTGCTGGCCTCATATTCACTCTTACTCTATTCAGACTGGCTTTTTACAGAACATAATGTGCTATTAAGTGCAAACCCATCATTTTATTTTAATAAGATAAATAGTCTCAAGAATCCTTTAAGTGAAAATCTCATAAGATGGATATTTCTTTAAGGGCAGAGAATATTTTTTCTCACAAAACTTACATTAAAATGCAGCATAGGCCCTCCCTGGTGGCGCAGCGGGTTAAAGCACAGCACTAAGAAGCTTAAGCCACTTCCGCATGAGTTCGATCCCCGCCTGCCCCGGAGGTGACCACATGGTGCGGCAGACCTCTCCTTACCCGCCCGCTGCTCCCCTCAGCAGTGTACTTCCTCGATCTGCCTGTTCTGCTCCCCACTCTGTCCCTCGTGAATCCTCTCACCCTCCGCATCTCTGGCCTGTACCCACGTTCTGTATGAATAAATAAATAAATCTTAAAAAAAAATGCAGCATAAAATACACTTCATACTAGAAATCTTTTTATGTTTGGCCTAGTTCCTGGGTTTTTCTTTCCTTTAAATGTGTATTTTTCCCCTCTGATAATGTGAAATATTCTTCAAAATGTGGAGAAAAAGTGTAAATGACCTCCAGTACCAACTATATTTACTATACCTATACTTTTCATTCGTTTAAGGCAACAAGCTCAGGAATGTAGGCTAACCCTTTACATTTTCATAGATTTTAATTTCATCAAAACAAACTTTGACAATAGAAAAAAGATTATGGCACTTTGTTGTTAACTGTTCTTTTCTGTTTATTTAAAATACGTAACAAAGATTTTCAAAGATCTATATAAAAATGACACAAATGTTTAGAAAAGCATTATTAGCAACAGATCTCCCAAAAGATACATCTAATAATTTCCTTCAATTGAAATCATTGCTGCTTCTTCAGAGCAATAACAGCATAACATCTGGGAGATTTCACAGGATCAAATAACTTCACAATCGCAGACCATGCAATATCTTCCTGCAAATTGATCGGTGATTTAAGGATACAAAAATTCATTGAAGATAAAAGACAGAGATGATTCAGACTATACATTGTAACCTAAAAACGACATAAAAACAAGCCATCTACATAATGAACAGCCATATACCAGAGACATTTTGTGGGGGTGGAGTGCGGATTGCGCAATGGGATCAAAAACCGGGGGTCGGGGGGGGGGGGAGGGGGGGGGGTGGTGGTGGAAGGAAGTGCATGAGACTATGGTGATGGCACATGGGTGACTTGGTGATGGGAAACCCACAGGGATTACAATTGAGATAAAAAAAATGTACAAAATGATGTAAAAATAAACTAATATATTAAAAAAAAACAAGCTATCTACAAAGAAATTATTCTTTGTTAAAAATGCCATTTACAATTTCATCTTAACAAATTTATGTAAACAAGCATCTGTGCAGGTTATTCTTTGTTGTGATTGTGAAAAACTCAAAGTAGCTAATAGTAATTGAGTATTATTTACGTGAATTATAATGAATGATTTTCCAGCTTCTTAGCATATTTAAGGAGATGTGCAAATTCTAAGTGAAATAAATAAATTAGATGCAATTTATTTCTGGTTTTAATTAAAGTACTTGCAATGTGCACATACATATATATATATTACCAGAAAGCATATCAGGAACCTAATAGTTAATACTGAAACCCAATTATTGTTACTTTTAATTTTTTATATTCATTTTGAACTATTGCCTTTACAACAAAAATATTATTTAAATATTAAAAAATTAACATTTGTTTAATTCTGTCACTTTATTACCAATCCATTAATCTTTAAGCATATTGTTTTGCCCACCTACTTTAGACTGATAGAAATTGTTTTAAAAAGGGTGATGAGTGTGTAGTTAACTAGGCATAATTTTGTTACCTAATTCTGTTTTCAGTGATTTTAGTGGAAACACAGGAAAGGACACTATTCCCTAAATATTTAAACAATTCTTTTCATCATAAAAATAAAAATAGAACTAAAGCAAACAACTACCAAAACCCAAGTTCCAAGTAGCCTGGAACTTGGATTCTCCATATGATAAAATGAATAACTAAAATATAGGTTTGGAGTAGAAACATAAGGCTGTATCCATGAATAGGATTAATTCTAATAGTACACAAAACTTTGTTTTCATTACAATACAAACTGGAATGTATAAAACATATTTTCCCTAAAGACAACCAACTAGTATTTTCATTCAACACAGAGAAAATGGTAAAAAAAAAAAAAACCCAGACATTTTCATTGATTAGAAAGTTTTTGTACTGGTAAATATATATGTGTGTGTGTATATATATATATATATATATAAATGCAGAAACCCACAGTGAATTCAAAGACAAATTCTTACAAGACAAAATGTATATACGATTTCTTTTATGTCTGTTATTTATTAATTTTAGCTATGCAATATGTCATATAGCTAAAGTATTCATTGCCTACTGTACAGTAATTACTACACAATTAAAGAAGCTCACTTTATTGCAGCAGTTCTGTGGGTAACATCTGTTGTACATATGTTTATGCTTTAAAAAAATGGAATGAATATTTAAACTTGGAAAATATAATAAGAAAAATGATCTTACTAGTTTTATGTGATAGAAATTTAATATAAGTGAATCCATATTACTGGATTTAATAAACATATCTGTTATACATTTAAAAATAATATAATTTACCTGCTCTTTTAGGTAGCAAAGTCGATCCAGAAGAATCAGTGTCTCTATACAAGGAGCCAGAACAACTTTCAACTAAGAGAAAGAATAAGAGGTTGAAGATGTTGGTACTTAAAAAACTAGCTTAATCCTAATGTATAAGAAAATGTATCTATAGAAATTTATATGGGGCTAACTCTACAATAACCATTGCATACTTCAGAAAATTAACAGAGCAGAGATCAAAGTTTCTCTTTAACAATAATAGGAAAGGAATGTCCTTTGAGTGACTTTGAGGTAGAATCCAAAAGCGATCTTACATATGTGATAGAAAGCTTTTAAAGGGGCACTAAGAATGAAATTCATTAAAAGGAATGCCTGTGAAATAACTGCATTGAGACCAATATGTGTTCAAAGCACTCTGAAACTTCTTTCTGTGCATTTATAATACACTTTAAGAGAAATCTACCATGTGTTCTCTTTACTACATTACCAACACCTAATATAGTTCTGAAATAGGAAATGATCCAAAACAGTTTTTCTACAGTAAGAGAAAAACAATATAGATTGGTTGGCTCCATAGTAAAATTTAATAGGACCCTATTCAAATCTAGTAACATATCCAATTTATTGTCTTTAATTCTGAGATTTACCATATTAAAAGCTTCCAGTTCATTCATTCTAGGTTTATACTTCTCGTAGTAGTCCATTATAATTTTTTCAGGTAGCTTCAAGATTTAAAAAAAAAAAAATGTCAGTAAACATCACAACAATTAAAAGATATTTTTTGTTATTCAAACAGAGCCTAATGTAAATGTAACACCTTTAAACAAGCTTGGGTGTCTAAAGAACTCTATGGATATGCAAGGAAGCAAATTAATATGACTCCAAGTCCATTAAAATCGTTTGTACTGATAAGAGGTTATTCAATATATCACAAATAAAATTACCAACAATAGCCTATTAAATCACTTCATTTCAACAAGTAGTAATGCAAATATTTACTTTTATTTGTTTGTGCACTTGGGATATATAACAGGAATTCAATAAACATTTTTCAAATGAAATGAAAATTCCAAATAAGATATCTAAAATTATCCTAGAAAATAATTCAAAGATAAAAGACAACAAGGACATAAATTTACCTTAAGGTAATTTTTCTAATGTCCATTTAATAAATCTGTCATCATGCATTACTTTCTCTTTCTCTAAAACTTGATACTCACAGTCTATGACAATGACTTCTAGTGCAGTCTTTTTTTTTTTTTTTAAAATAATTGCTCCTTTTTTTTTTTTTTTTTTTTAAAGATTTACTTATTTGTGCATACAGAGCTGCGGTACAGGCCAGAGGCTCAGGGGCGGTGAGAGGCTTCACCAGAGACAGAGTGGGGAGCAGAACAGTCAGATCTACAATGTACACTGCTGAGGGGAGCAGCGGGCGGGTCAGGAGAGGTCTGCCACGCCATGTGGTCACCTCCGGGACAGGCGGGAATCAAACTCATGTGGAAGTGGCTTTAGCTTCTCAGTGCTGCGCTTTAACCTGCTGCGCCACCAGGGAGGGCCTCTAGTGCATTCTTAAAGAAAAGACTTCCCCCTTGGTACAGAGCCCATGCAGATTAAACAATTTCCCTTCTCAATACTTACAGGATTTTCCCATCTTTGAATCAAATGAAAACCTCCAGGACATTTTTGCAGAAAAGTATATTGGATGGGGTCCAGGTATGCACTTCAAGCCAGCAAAAAATTTTCATCTGGCATAATTGTATGTGTGTGTTAGAATTACAACCATTAGTCTTTACTTCTCTTCTACCATCCTGTCAGCAGTTACAGGACAACTGCGAACTCACTCTCTTTTCTGCCTCACCTGTACACTTTTTCCTACAAATAGGATTTCCAATGACTCCTTGGGTTCTCCAATATTCTGTTCCTTATTGTGCCAAACTAGGAAGCTCCATCCTGGCCCCAGGTTGCATCTGTTCCTCACTTGGAATACCCTTCCACCAATTGTTGAGAAAACCTGAAGGAATCTTTATATACTGCAATCAAGAAGGCACATTCCTTCCTTCTTGAAACCTTGATAAAGGATCACTAGAGGGATGTCCTATTACAGATACATAGGTTATACTTCTTCAATCATGTGATCTGATACAGAAATGGGGCTCGGCAATCTAGAATTTGTATGGATGTTAGGTCCATGAAAGTCAGGAATGGGGTTCATAAGTATTTTCTGCAGTCAATGAGGCAAGACCAAGAAATTAGGGATTGTGAGATATGATAGGTCACTCAAATGGAGTTGTTGGGGATTAAACATATTTCAAAGTGCTGTGGTCTTAACTGAGATATAATCAGGAAGTTTGACAGGTACAGGTTCAGGAGTTATTAAGAATCAACATTCTGCTAAGAACCCAAAAAACAACAGTTAGTGTAACATCCAGGTAGTGAGCAGAAGAGAAAGCACTAAAACTGAATAGGGGAAAACCAAAAACTTAAAGCCAAAAGATGGAGCTGTGGAGGGAAACAGTGATAACAGCAGGTGAGAGGGGCAAAGCAAGGCAGAGTCTGAGTTCTCACATAGAAAAAGTTCATGTACTTTCTGACTTGTAAACAGGACTGTTTGCGCCTCTCCAAACTCTGAAATGTGGTGCCTACCAGAATGCATGAATGAAGCTGCACATGTGCGTGTAACTATGACCAAAGTTTCTTAACAAGTACTGTTTGCACTGTGCAAGTATTTGTATAAAATCACTACAGTCAAGGAGTTTTGCCACATACAGCATCAAAGTGTTCCGCTTGATACAAAATATTAGGAAATGACATTCTTTTGCAAGGAAATGAACTCTTCAGAGCTTTCAGATACTGGTATGGGAGATAAGAACTAATTAGTTCCTGGAAAGGGAAATAATTTTCTGCTTAGTTCCTAAAACAGTGATTTTTAAATCACTTTCTTGTGACTTTTTTTCTCTTCCAATATCTACTGAAATTTCAGGATAACCTTCCAATTAATTTTCTCTTAACTTTCCTTTCTTTTTTTTAAAATACCAGTATCCTACATAAAACTGGTGCATCTGGGAACTTGAATATGATTGAGGAAATTAATTATTTTACAAGAAATTTCAAATCATTGTGTTTTTACAATGCACAATCAGGAAACAAGAGAGGATCCGCTGTAGCACTATGTGTCTACTGCTGTAGGCTTATGCTATTTAACTTGTTTTTCATGGGTGATGTCCTAACTACCAAGTACATACAGTATTTAAAGTCTTGCTTTGCTTGCCTATTTTGGAAAAATACCTAAAAATATATTTTTAATTACTATCTACTTTCACCAAAATTCTAGCTTTGTGGCTTTTCACTTTCACCCATTCAACAATGCACCTCCCAATCTTCATAAAATCATCAGAAATTATTATAAATTAAAAAACAAAATTAATAGGTAAACAGGAGAGAGGGAGGGCAAAGAATCAAAACAGGGGAGGGAAGAACACAAGGGACTAGCGTGATGGTGCAGGTGTGAACTGGTGGGAATTTTATGGGGACTACATCTAAAAGGAGAAAACATATGTATGTATATATAATATATGCCACTAAAAGCATATTAAAGAACATTTATTATGGCTATTAAAGACAAACCTGGGTAGAGAAAGATATTAGAAGGATAAACAATATTCTTTCTGAATTTTTACTGTTTTAAGTTGTGGCAATGAATGATACACTGTGAGTTTAACTAAAAACTCAGCTCTTAGTGAAAATTAATTTTACATTTGTGTTCTTAATTTAAAGACATTAAAACAAAGATATGCAAAAAAGTTTTATATTAAGACTAGAAGGAAAATCAGTCTAATTTGTTAAAATACATTTTTTAACAGATGAAAAATAAAATAACTAGGATAACTATATCCTGTTCCATTCATTTATACAATACCATTTTCCTAAATTCTATGAGTTAGGAATGCCTTTTTTTTTTTTTTTAAGATTTATTTATTTATGCATACAGAACTGGGGTACAGGCCAGAGGTGCAGGTGTGGTGAGAGAATTCACCAGAGACAGAGTGGGGAGCAGAACAGGCAGATTGACGGAGTACACTGCTGAGGGAGCAGTGGACGGACCCGAAGAAGTCTGCTGCACCAGATGGATCACCTCTAGGGTGGGGATCAAACTCATGCTGAAGTGGCTTTAGCTTCTTAGTGCTGTGCTTTAACCCGCTGTACCACCAGGGAGAGTCCAGGAATGCCTTTTTTAAAAGGCCATTTTTGTGGGAGACAAAACTGATTAGTACCAATCTTATTGCTTCATTAATAAAGCAACTATGGACTAACCGGTTAATTGGTACAATAGTAATATCCTTAATTTTACTACAACTTAATCATATTAACTTTTTTTTAAAAATGCATTTATTCATACAATAATTGGGGGTTAGACCTGAAGTGTGTATGTGGGGGGAATGAGAGGATTCACCAGAGACAGAGTGGGGAACAGAACGGGTGGACTGACTGAAATACACTGCTGAGGAATGCAACCGGTGAGACAGGAGAGGTCTGCCCCGCCATGTGGGTCACTTCCCTAGCAAGGGATCAAACTTGTACTGCAATGACTGTAGATAGCTTTACAATGCTGTGCTTTAATCCGTTGTGCCACCAGGGAGAGCCTTAATCATATTTACTTTTTATAAATATTTATTACCACTAGTCAACACTGTATTTTTTTATCAGCAATATGTTCTCAATTATTAGGTTGGGCCTCAATGATGTTATTATCAATTTCTAGAATTCTCCCATTCAAAAGCTTTTTGAATTAAAATCCTGTATTTTAATTATAGTTAGACAATTTTAAATAAACACAATTCAAAATTAAAAG
Organism: Condylura cristata; assembly: GCF_000260355.1. Lineage (NCBI taxonomy): Eukaryota > Metazoa > Chordata > Mammalia > Eulipotyphla > Talpidae > Condylura > Condylura cristata. Next base: position 23,456,431 of record NW_004567105.1, read on the forward strand.
TTTTCCTTTTGCTTTACTTACAATTTCCATTTTTCTCTTTAAACTCTATTTTGATTTGAGATTTGGCACATTTTTGACTGCATAAACTTAAGTGGAGACACTCTCTGAGGTGTATGACAGTCAACTATGCACACAGACAGGAACAGTAAACCAGCACAAACATAATGGTGACTTGGTTTAATATAATTAGAATGTTTTTCACAAGTGGGAGAAGAGTAGAAGGCAAAGAATTTTGTATTACCTCAAGTTATTATTACTCCACAGAAGTTGTTTTATATGAAAAAATAGGTAATCGTATACTGACCTTGGAGTCATCTAACCCAAGCTTCTTTAGAGACTTTCTGACATAATCCAGAAAGGAAGAAGATTTGGAATAAATTTTACCAACATGGCGATCACTGCAAAACACAATTGATTTACTTTTTATTTTTTCTAATTCAATTTACAGATTTTAAGTTCAATTATGAAATAATTTAAAATATCTTCTGTGTAGAAGGCACAAGCACAAAATGTGATAACAATGAAGCAATGTTTACTTTGAACATTTCAAGGTAACATATAGTATTCAGAATCTGCTTATGAGAATTCTTTCAACATATAACAATAGAACACAGCATTATGAAGATACTAATACAAGAAAGAAATTGAAAACTTAAAGTATTAAAATGTCTAATTTTAAAAGGGAACTACAGGTCTTTCAAAAGTTTCCATTGTGGTACAAAACACATTTAAGTTTTACTGGTTCAATATTACAGCACATGTTTCATTGCAACACCTGCTAATTGTGGCATAATTCAATAGCTATGCAAAGAGAACTTCAGTGCCAGCCACTGAACATATGCTGGGTCGGACCTGATTTCATTTATGCCATGCAGATTTTTATTATGTTTTAAATAAAGTATCATGAGATGGTTTTGAATTTAAATAAGGGAATACTACACTATCACATCTTACAATTTTGGTTGCTATTTAGGTGTAATGTAAAATTAAAAATTACCTCCACATTATCAAGTCGATATTAATTACATACATATTAATTCCTATGATTAATCAGCATGTTTTATCAATTCATCCTTTGAAATACACTTCAAATACTCTTCTTCAGCTTTTTCTAAAGGGCTACCTCAACTCTACTGTTACCTGTGTTTGACTATTATAGCATTTCCTAATTAAGACTAGAGTCCATATGCTCTATTTTGCCTACATGGTATTATTTTTTTGAGAAGCATTTTCATTTATCACTTCTCTGCTTAAATAGACTTTCACTGTATCTCCCATTTCTTAGGACAAGGTAAATAATAGAGGCCTGATACCTTCTGAATAGAACCACACTTTTCATTATATTCCAGAATTCAGTTTTTTCTACTCGTCATTTGACTGTCCTACAGATTTCTGCCTTGATTTGCTCATGCATTTATTTCCTAATAGAGTTGTAAGGTTCTTCAATATCTTGCTCAGTTTACTGAAAACAAAATTACCCTTTATGATCAAGCTCAAATATTTATTTTCTTTTTCATAACATAATTAATAATATCCTTTTCTAGTTTTGCATGTCAACAGAACTTATCCTTCTTTCATTTATTTTATCACAGCCTTGAAAGAACAGTCATTCAAATAGGTGGAAGTTCCACGAAGCAGAAATTATATTCTTATGGTTTATGTAAAACTCAAGCCCTATACATGCTTATGTATCTTATATATAATAGATGCCATATAGTAGCTATGCACATCTAATGTATCACAGAATACTGAAATGGCTAACTATGTAGTTAGAAAAAGATGCCATTTAATATTAACTTCTTGACTCTCCTTTTAAAGAGGCCTTAAGTCTTATTTTTAACTTTTTTTACTCCAAAGGGAAAAGCAATTATTTCCCACAAACCAGTGATTCTGATTCTTATTTTGTACTATTCATCACAGAGAAAGCACTGCCCAGTATATAAGAGTGTGGTGGCTATATTCCTACTAGTTCCTGGTTTACAAAACATGTATTATAGTTTGGAATCTGCCTTGACTACAAAGCTAGAAGAATTAAAGTAAGCTGCTCATGAGTACTATCCATTCTAAGCTGAACAGAGAATAATAATGGTACCAATTTGTTTCTTGGGCTTTGAACGAGAAATATCTTAAATTTTAATTTTCTTTGTCTTACTTTTTCTATTCAGAATGTTACCTTTAGCTGTTTCAAAATCTCACAACACAATTATTAAGCAATGGTTTTCCTTTTTACAGTTTTTTTAATTTAAATCCTGTGTTATAAATAAAACAGACTTTGTATTTAAATTATGTGTTAATGTGAACACTTCTAATAATCTGTTTCAGCAGCAGCAACAACACAAATAACTAGAAATATAATTATTTGACCATGTTACTTCTCTTCTTTAAGACCTCTGGAGGTTCCCGGGATTCTTAAGATTAAGATTTAAACCCTTAACATAGTGCATAATAAGCTCTGTACCATCTGGTCTCTTGACTTTTCCAACACTGTTTTATGACATTTCCTCTGTCGTAGCAAAGACATTCTTTCAGTTTCTTGAACACATCAAGCTAACACTATACTTGTAGCAATCCACCCTTGATCCTTTTCTGTAGGAAATCCCAATTCCTCCTTTGGGATCCTCTCTCAAGGCTGCACATCAGAGAGTCTTCTCCAGCCTTCCAGGAGAAGCTGGGCCTCCATCACCAAACTTTCCCTTAACACATTTCCTCTTTTCTAGTTCTCTATCTCCTTTAATGTTTTAAATATCAAGAACTCCAAAGGGGGTGAATATACTTTAAGGGAAATAGAATATTCGAATTTTAAATTCTTTTTATTTTTAACTTCACCATTCTAATTTTGATTTTTTAATTTATTTATACATAGTGAAAATTGAAGATAAGATACCCTTAGGTATAGTGCTTGACTCAATGACACTCAAAAAATGGTAGAAATAATACTGTTATGAGCTGGTTTTTTAGGAGTAAAATAATCCAAGGTTTATAAATATCTTTTATAGCTTATAAAAGAAGCTAGGTGAACAAATGTTGCAATCCAACATGGTGAGAACCTGAGCATGAGCACCATGACACACGGCAATGAGTACAGAGCACTTTCACTACTTGGTGTTGCCTAGGGTGCATGCATCACTATTACAGCAATGACAGCAGAGTTATAGAAAGACATGGATCATGAGAGAAAGAGAACTGAGAGAATGAGAACTTTTTCTCACATGGGCCACAGGAACACTCTACTTTTAATCAAGCGCACTATCTGAAATGGTGCTTTATTGGGGGGAAAAACCCACAATTGGACAGGGGTCAGAAGATAAATTTGAACTATTGCTTCTGCAAACAAAATCACCTCTCAGAGTCCCAATTTTCTGAGAAAATGAGGTGAAATGGAAGTAATATCTACTTTGCAGAACAATAGAAAGATGTAACTGAGATAATGTATATGGAGGATAAACTATAAAAAGCTACAGAAATGTTGGCTAAAGTAGCATTTAGTTTGATAATATAATTGTGTTGGTGTTTTTCAAAAAAGTATCTAGAGTTGTAAAAGGGCTATTTTTACTTAAACTAAAAGAGGCTTTTGCTTATCGCTTGTACAAATATGTAGAGACTATTTCTAGATTTCAACACATTAACTGGGTGATTTAAAGGTAGTAATTTCCACACAGGTGTATGTGAGAGGTCTGAAAACAGTTTTAAGTTGTTTTACGGTGGGGCTGCTTTTAAAGAATTCAATTTCCAGGTCTTCTGCTTCCTATAGACACTTCCCTAAAACTCATCTGTCTAGAAAGGTGCCTGTGATTTAGATTGTTTTCCACAGGCCTTTTCACAATTGCCCTTCCCTGCTTTCACATGACAAAGGGAATAACTCTCACTCATAATTACTGTGTCACAGTTTATAGAAGACAAAACAAATCCTTTATCAAAGGCTTTATAAATGTCACCACTATCCACTTCAGTAAGTGATGCATTCCAGTAAAATTTTCTCTTTACATTTAATAACATAAAATAAAAACCAATACATATTTCACCTGTGTATTTCTTTAAAATAACTCAATTCAGAAGATTTTTTTTAACATTCAGATGCTTACAATAGATAGATGAGAGGTTTGCTGTACAGGAGATAAAGCAAATATAAAATAGTAGAGAACAGTGAAGGTACATGATAGATATGATAACTTTGAGTAAATACCTGAAGAAAGCTAGTTATGGATATCTGGGGAGGAACATTCCAGACAGCATATGCAAAGGCCCTGACGTATTAATGCTTCTGGCATTTTCAAGGAATAGCAAGGAAATCAAAACAGACAGAAGGAGAAACATAGTACTTTACTTAAATAAACATAATTTGGGAGGAAAATAACAGTGAGTAAAAAATAGTATGTAAAATATAAACATTAATAAAAATGAAGACCAAACAATTGTCAAAGAGAGAAAAACAGCAGAATTGAGATCAGAGATATAATAAGGATTTATATCATGTAAGACATTGAAGGTCATGTAAAAACATTAGCTTTACTTCCAAGTGCATGAGAAAAAAGGGAAGATGGTGAGCAAGAGCGCACTGAACATATGAACATGGAGTCACCAGTAGTACACTGATCATATCTGAAGTCATGAGATGTGGTAAGATCACCTAGGTGGCAGAAAAAGCTTAAAATAGCATGCCAACAATTAAGAGGTTTGAATGAGGAAAACGAATCAGCCAAGGAAGCTGAAATAAAGAAAAAAAAAGTATTTTGTAAAGAATTTTACCTAGAATATGAGAAAAGAAGGATTTTAAAGAGTGGTAAATTGTGTGAAATACAGAAGTCATCAATAAGATATGTAATTGACCATGGGACTTAGTAGTCTGGGTCATTACAATCCCATAAAGGGAGGTTGGATAGAGTGATTGGAATTCATGAGTAAATTGGAAAGAAAATGGCAGCATTTTCAAGGAGTTTTTCAATAGGAAAGAACAGCTGAAGGGTAAGATTTTGGAGAAGAATGGGATCCAAAGAGGATTTTCAGAATCTGTGCTCTTAGCTCCTATGACACTTTGTTTCGTTTAGTAGGACTAAAATCAAGCTCCCGAGGTATTCACGAGGAGACAGAGGGGGAAATGTAAACAACTAATTCTACAATATTAGGTTCAGTGAAAGCAGTAAACAGATAGGTTAAGTCCTGTGGCAGAAGTGGAAAAAAGAAAGCTATCATGATGTGTCTTCTAAACTAAAGCATGACTGATTTCAACTGTGAGAGGTTGCAGGAGGAAGGGTGGCAGAAAGAGAGGAGAATATTCCAGGTAGATGGAGGAGCTCAAAGGAGACATCTAGGGTACAAAATAAATGGCACCGGGAATGATGAATAATCCATTGTATCAGTAAGTCTGCACAGGCAGCTGTTCAGGGCACAAAGAAGGAAGAATAGGCTGATGGATTAGGCTGGCAAGAATATTAGTGAGAGTAAAAATGGCCTTGACTATCATAATAAGGATATTTTCATTTTTAAGTAATAAAAAGGAATTATCAAATGTTTTGAAGTTAGAAAAGTAACATGACTGTTCCTGAAAGATAAATGATGGGACTTCAAGAACAGATTAAAAGGGGATCTTCTGGCAGAATAAAAGCATGGTCAGCATGCTAAAAAGGAATTAGTATTCTTTCTTTTAATAAAAGTGAATGCACTAGATCTAATTAAAATTCCAGTCAAGTTAACCCAACACCACCCACAAGCTTTTCCAAAAATACAATTCTAAGAACCTGGTTTCCTGCAGTACTTTCTAAAGAAGCAACATTAATATAGGAAATTTTAGGAAAAGGCAAAGTAGATATATACTAAATAAATGAAAACAAGTATAAGCAGGAGAGAGAGTAACAAAATTCAGTTTCTCCATCATCACAAAACATGTTTGAAATTATTTTGTTTCTTTTATATACTAACACATATTTAAAGACATAAGATTAGCAAAATAAACAACTCACTAAAAATGACAATCACTTAAGGGAGGTTCAAAAACTCTTCAAGCTACTCTTTGATCTTAAAGATACAGATTTGCTCATTTCAGTTTGACTACACATTATGGATTAAATGATAAGCTTTAATTTTGTGATCCATATTTCATTACCTGGTTTTCCACTCCTATTTCAATATAGAAAAATAAACATGAAAATTTAATCATGTAATTTACAATCACAAGTATCAAAACTATGTACTTCTTGTATAAAAGTACAGATTATGATACAGAATAATAAAGTGTAGATATTGTATTTTTCCTACCTCTTTCCAAGGACTTAAAGAGAAATTCAGCCTATAAAATTCCTTCTTAGGTTTTTCAGCCCCTTTGCAAGTTCCCAGGTAAGAAGAAATCAAAAATGAATGATTTTCTAGAAATCATGTTTTAATGTAAATGTTAAATTCTATATCATAATTAGTATTAGAGCAAAAATGCTATACTTAAAATACACGGAAAAAATTACTTTTAATGTCAGGCTCTGTAAACACTTACTTTTTTTTAAAGATTTGTTTATTTATATATACAGAACTGGGGTACAAGCCAGAGGTGCAGGGGCGGTGAGAGGATTCACCGAAGACAGAAGGGGGAGCAGAACAGGCATATCAACAAGGTACACTGCTTAGGGAAGTAGCGGGTGGGTCAGGAGAGGTCTGCCATGCCATTTGAATCACCTCCAGGGCCAGGGATCGAACTCGCACTGAAGAGGCTGCAGCCAGCTTGCAGTGCTGCGTCCTAACCCGTTGTACCACTAGGGAGGGCCTAAACAATTACATTTAAAGAAATTTTTAGAATAATGTTTCAGGTATTCTAGAACTGTGCATCAATTGACTGTTTTAGTTAACAAGAAAACAAACTAAACAAAGTGAAAGAAAAGTAACTGATCTTATTTTCAGTTTTTTAGTAGCCTTGCTGGCCTAAGATTTCAAGCAAGTTAACCTTGATTTACAATGCCACTATACAAGAAACCCTATAAGTCAACTGATATTAAAAATATCCTAAAGAAGCACTGCTGGTGGGAATGCAAACTAGTACAACCACTATGGAAAACTGTTTGGAGGTTCCTCAAACTGCTAAACACTGAACTTCCCTACGACCCAGCAATCCCACTGCTAGGTATCTACCCAAAAGATACAAAAACACTGATTGAAAAAGATACCTGCACCCCCATGTTTATTGCTGCTTTATTTACAATTGGAAAAACATGGAAGCAGCCCAAATGCCCAAATGTAGATGACTGGACTAAAAAGATGTGGTACATATATACAGTGGAATATTACCAGCAACCAAAAAAGAAACACATGTCTTTTGCAGCAACTTGGATGGAGCTGGAAAAGATCATGCTTAGTGAGATAAGCCAGAAAGAGAAAGAAAAATACCGGATGGTTTCACTCATAGCAGGAGTATAATGGACCAGGCGAGAAAATAACAAAAATAATGAACAAACATATACCAGAGACATTTTGTGGGGGTGGAGTGGGGAATGGGATCAAAAAACGGGGGGGGGGGAGGTTGGGGAGGGAAGTGCACGGGATTATGGTGATGGCACATGGGTGACTTGGTGATGGGAAACCCGTGGGGATTACAATTGAGATGGAAAAAAAATGTAAAAAATGATGTAAAAATAAACTGTTACAAAAAAAATATCTTAAAGAAAATTTAAATTAAAAAGAAAGGATAGTGGGAATGCCTGTGAACTATTAATGAAACTCTAGTCCTGGTTCTTTCAGGCTATAAGACTTCAAGAAATTTTTAACTACTTTATCTTAATTTTTCTAATTACTATAAAGGGATGACTGTACTAGGTAACAAGGAACCATAGGTGTAGCCTGATAAGGGATTAAAATTTTATTGTTACTGAACACAAACAAGCACCTACAAAGTATGTACAAAGAATGTCAATAAGATGAACACTTGTACCCAAATTCAATCCTGGGGGGGGAGGGGGGAATGACTACCAGGATATGTAAGTTCTTATGCATCCCTGCTCTTCCCCATCTTATTCTATTCAATCATCTCCACCCTTAAGAAACTGCAATACTGAACTTTGCTTTTATTTACTATTCTTATGTTTTATCTTGCTGCTTTACCATGTATTTATACTTGAAAATATTTACAACAGCTGTGTTTACCTCTGAGTTATATAAAAGGAATCATCAAGTAGGTATTTTTTTTGTGACTTTTATAATCACAAGCTAATGTACTTGTTGCTGTATATATTTGTAATCCATAGATTTTTCACAGTGGCATAGTTTCTATTCCATTCCATTCGTTCTATTCCAGCTTCCCATTCCATTCCATTCCAATGTATAAAATGCCACTTAGCCATTCCCCTATCAATGAACCTTTTACTCCCAGACTTTTGTTCCTGTAAACATTTGTACTATTAATCATGTGGGAGAAGTCTCTTGGGCCACATGTGTAACAGTTTTTCTAGGATATGTACTGCTAAGACAAAGTATGAATCTGAGCATTGATATTTTTTCCTCCTTATATTAGAAAATTCTTAATATTGGTATTAATATTCTTTTTCCTATAATATAATTAACATATATATGTATACAAACTATAGTGTAACTCTTAAGTCTTTGCATTCTCCATTTTTCTGTTTCTTCATGTCTGATTGTGTATATTTTCTTTTGATCTGTCTGCCTTCCAGTTTCCTATTTCTTTTATGTGTAGAATGCTGTTAAAACCATCATCAATTTCTTAACATTTTATTGTTTAGTTATAAAATTTTCATTTATTTTTTGTATGTACTGGTTCTTTGACAAAAAAAAAATCAATGTATATATTTCAATATACATGTATAAATTTCAATGTATATTATTAAGCAGTTCTAAGAATGTATTTAAAGAGATGGGTATGCCCTTCAATTTCCTGGAATGTTTTATAGTGGTTAACATATTGCAAAACTAAAGTAACCAGGATATTGCCATTTCCATGACCACAATGTTCATTCATGTTGCTCTTTTAGAGCTAAACCCCATCTCTCCTCCTCACTCACAACCACTAATCTCATCTCAGTTTCTATAATTTTGTCACTTAAAGAATGTTATGCAAATGGAATCACACAATATAAACTTTTTGAGTCTCTCTTGTTTTTCACTCAGTGTAACACTCTGGCGAATTAATCCAACTTGTACACATCGACAGATCATTACATTATACAGTTGACTCTACAGTATCCCATAGCTTAGATTATCATTATTTATCTACCCACTTAAGGTATCTTGGATGTTTTCAGTTTGGATTCTGTGGGTAGAGTTGTTATAAAATTTGTACATGAGTTTTGTATCAAGATATGTCAACTTCTGATGACATCTCAGGCGAGCATGGGGGTTTCTGTGCTGGTGCTAGGACACATATCTTCACATTTGTCACAGCTGACACTGTGGTAGAGGTGCCCTCATAACTGCTGGGCAATAATGAAAGATGTGGTTTTTTGCAAGGTCTTCTTTGATACCACCATAGTGGGCAAAGGGAGGAGCAACCTATTACTGCTGGGTGAAGAGGATGTCCAGTTTCCCACATGGTCTCTGTACCATGGTGGCAGTTGGGGGTGGGGAACTTGTGACTACCTGATAGGGATCAAGGCCCTAGCTTCCTAGTTAGCCTTTTCTGATGCTACTCCCTAAGGGAGAGTCAGGAAGGCTCTTTAGAGTCTGGCAAGGGCAGAACTCTAGACTCTCCACTTGACCTTTGTTGGTCTAGCTGCAGTATGGTATGTTTGTCTTTTAAAAGTGTTTCTTAGGCTTCCATTTCCTGCTCTGTTAACTAGAGAGAGAGAGAGATCTTGTTGGAGAATTTTTTTGTGTCTGTACCTAACACCATTTGCAGACCACTGCTTTCTGGAGCTAAAGGGATACAGGAGGCAAAAGGAAAACCCATGAACTTGTTACCATGTTGTTTCTTGGGTCCCAAAATGCCTAGCCAGTTTGCAGTATTCTTTCCACCTTCCAGTCATGTATATTTGTTTTATACATAACAATTTTGGGTGTTCTTTTTTTAAAAGATTTATTTATTCATACAGAACTAGGGTACAGGCCAGAGATGCGGAGGGTGAGAGGATTCACCAGAGACAGAGTGGGGAGCAGAACAGGCAGATCGACGGCTGAGGGGAGCAGCGGGCGGGTCAGGAGAGGTTTGCCACGCCATGTGGATCTCCCCCTCTGGGGCAGTCGGGGATCAAACTCATGCGGAAGTGGCTCAAGCTTCTTAGTGCTGTGCTTTAACCCACTGTGCCACCAGGGAGGGCCCAAATTTTGGGTTTTTTATAGTATTTAGCAAGAGAGAGACAAGCACATCCATTTCATTTTTCTCAGAGTAAGTCTCTCAAGCACAGCTATTTTAAGTCTTTTTTCTTTGCACCTCAATGAGTCTATTCCTTTGATGTGGTTTATTATAGCTTTTGGTCATGTTGTCTTATTTCATCATATGGCTGTTTATTTTGAATTGACTGCCAGTTGCTGTATATAGTGAATTATAGTGATAATTTGAAGCTTAGATGTACACTATTTTTGTCCAGGAGAATTTGTTTCTACCAGGCAGCTAAAGAATATAGCAACCTTAAATACTTCAATCACAGCTTGAGATAATTCCAAGTAAGATTTCAACCCATCTTAGTTCTATTTGTAGCTCATCTTCACTCATAAAGTGTGAACATCCAGCTAACTCAAATTATGAATGGTTTAGTTGGTCTATAGAGTCTTCACTCTAAGTGGGCCATGGACTTTAACTTTTTCTTATTGTAACTTATTCTACTGAAGTTTATGCTTACTTTCAGTCCACTTTATTGACTGGCTGACAGTTTAGTTAAGAATTGACAGGATGTCTCTGGCAGCTTTAAAAATCTGGACTCATCTTTTATTTTCCATCTTCTTGTATTTCCTCCATAGTTCTTAACTTCTTTGGTACGTTATTGGTGTTACCAAAACAACTAAAAATGAATTCTAAATAGACACACATGTATGAGCACAAGTATCCATATTACTAGCACTTTTAAGTTTCCTCATGTAGTCAGTTGCTACCGTAAGGGGGTTTCTGTAATTTTCTTTGATCTTTGTACATTTTATTATGACTAGAACATGAATTACTCCTGTGTGGACACAACCTGTGTATCCAGAACCTCATAGGCTGCTGTCACACAGTAAACAATTGCTAGATTAAAAGATGTAACATGTACAAGTATTGAAAACTATTAGAACTAATTCCAATGCGATGATGGAAAATAAAAATACATTCTTAAGAGTTCAAAGGCTCAGTGATGATCATGCTATTCCCAGAAATAACAAAAGAAGGCAAGAGAAGGAAGAAAAGGAAAGAGAATTGATTAGACATTGACTTTGATTTTTGAATGTGGCTGATTCTGATATATTTGTGAGGCATTTAGGTGAAGATGTTCATATAAAAATGAGGGATATAGATATGAACTTCTGAAAAGAGATGGGAACCATATGTAAGATTCAAATTATTTGTGGGCAGGTAAGTACTAAGAGAAAGAGGAAATATAAAGAGATGAATAAAACATTTGAGAATGCCTAGATACACTCTGGGAACAGAGTTAGAAGATAAAACTTTAAGGGAAATAGGTTAAGTGTCCAAATAGGAAAGGAAATTGGCAAGAATGTAGTTTAGTAGAGGGAATATGGAAGAAAGCAAAAAACAATTATGCTTATGATGAAATGTGACTGAAAGGTCAATGAGTCTCTGGGACAAAAAAAAAAAATCTTGTAATAAATCCCATCTATCACCTGAGTAGTAAAAGATGGCAGGAAAGCGATGAGTTGCAGAAAGGCTTAGAAAAGATAAATGGTGTCTAAGAGAAAAATATATTTGTAACACAGTAACTAGAAGTGTTAGAAGATAGGACAGTCAATATTTGAGTTGCTATGAATATATACACAATTTTGTTATTTTTTTCCAACAAGATTAGCATCTTGGGGTGAACTAAGGAGAAGGAGTAAGTTTTCCAGATGAGTGAGGACTTCAATTTTGACGTACTGAAGATTGGTAAATAGAAATGAGATTTATGAGTGGGACAGACTGGGGAGTAATAGTTAAAGCCAAAGGGATGTGTGGACATTTCTGTGCAGTAACAAGTAGATATTTTTTTCTTAGAAACAATAGTTAATCCAAAAATCTCTTCTATCACTGTTAATAAATAAGGATTCCTTTTAGAGCACCTGAAAATCTGTCCAATTTTGAATTTGAAGAATAATCCAATTACAACCAAATGGCTATCTGAACCTTAAAACTATAGTTAACAGAAGATTCATAAAACTTGCTAGGATTGAAAATGTGTGCTTGAAGAGAGCAATTGCTGAATGAAAATGGAAAAATTCTCCTGACCCTTGCATCTCTGTACAAGCAACATGTTATTTGGGGAAAATATAAAAACAAAACAAAACAAAAGGGCTACTCAATTACCAATAGAGACCTGAATGGCCATAAAGGTTATTTATGATGGAAAGCTGTCCTACTGAGGTTAAGTGTTTATGCTGTACTGTTTGTGAACCATTTTAAATGTAACTTTTGCTCACATAATAATATTTATTTGCCAAATTATCTGTAACAATTCAACACTTCGCAACTTCTAAAGTTCATTTTACATATACTACTTTATCATTTCACAATCTTTCAGGACAAAAAGGGAATCAGCAGAACCCTCACTTTAATAATGATTACCTGATATACATACTGTATTCTTGTTATTGACATTATGTTCAATCTTAGCACTTTGTCTACCAATAACAGTCATCCTAAATAAATTTACCTGAGAACTAAAAGGCAATTCACTTACAATACAGCATAGTTATTCTTATTAAAGTAAAATCCTCATACCATTTGGTGATGCCATAACAATCTTTAATAATATCCTGAAGGACGGCACGATAGAACAGTGATTCAGTAGGCAGCTGAAAAAAATGTAGACATATATAAGCACAAAAAAACAAATAGCAAAAAAATAAAACAAAACCAGAAATCAAATCAATCCAAAAAATTGGGATCATAAGTGTGTGTGAGAAACCTGACTTTGTTGTTAGATGTAAAGGACAATTTTATAATTTTTCCATTCTATGTTAAAGTGCTACCTTCAGGCTGGTAAAAGAAAAGTAATTCTGTAAAATAGAAGGAACTATAAAAAAAATTGTAGTGAATGAGGAAGAAAAGGCATAATGAAAGAAAAATGAGCTAATGTCCCAAATGGAGCGCTTATTAGTTAAAAAAGTAGAAATAAATTTCACAGCCAGTCTGGAGTCTAAGCAAGAGCAGCCAGAGAGGATACGTGCAAGAGAAGAGAATGCAGATCTGTCATGTCACTTAGGAATTATACCTAGAAAAAGAAGGTATGATCCTAAGGACACTCTAAAAATATGATGAAGACCTGAACGATCATAACATTGGCTACTGTAGAGGTTAAAAGAGAGACCTTGGAAAGGACATAGCATCTGAAATTGAAGTCTTGGTAAAGTGTCATTTGTTTGACAAAAGAAGTGGGAGGAGTCCGTAAAGGCTCAAAGATTTTCCAAAGAAGAGAAATGGCTGAGACGAGCCCCCAAACCATGATAATTCTACAGGAACAAGAGATAGAAAAGTATTAAATAAATAAAAGAAAAAGCACATTGCTGCAGCAATTGAAAAGATACTCTTACAAATAATAAACTACAAAAATCACTGAAATTGCATCCACATCTCCACAGATCTCCTAATGCTGATAGTACAGAAAAATCCAACACATTAATATCAGCAACAGCAGCCTCACTTCTATGCAAAGATTTATTGGGGGGAAAACTGAAAAATGAGGAAGTGAACAGCAATGAGAAAACTGAGAATAAGGTTAATAACTAAAAACTAAGGAAGTTTTAAAGATATTGGTTAAAAAAAATAGCCATTCAGTTATTCTTTTAAAACTTTAGTTCTTCAAAACTCAAAACTGCTATTTTTATCTGGTTTCAATTAGAATAAATGTATTTGAATTCAGAGTGTTTAAAATAAAATTTTGCCAGTGTGCTTACATGGAAAACCCACTCTATTGCCCCTCTCCCTCATCTCTCTCTCACATCTCACTTCCACTACCCCAGACGCTTAAGCTGAGGGAACTACAAATTGGGAATGGTAGGTGGATTATTCATTTTTAAAGTTTTACCAAACTTTAGCTTAGGGGACTAGGCCTGACTTCTTGCCAGGGACCTTTCAAAGACAGTAAGTGATATCTTCTCTGCTGTGGGAAGGGTAGAGAGGGTGATTCCAGTAGAAAATGGCATTAGGAATACCACAGTCTCCAACTCAACTCCTAAAATAACTCAGTGAATGCTTAAATGTACGTATATTTGAGTGCCCACACCAAAACTTACAATCTTCACAATACACACTAATAAAAAAATGTCTTCCCAATTATAATGGGAAGAAAAAAAAGCCTTCCCAATTATAATGGTCATATTTCTAAACTTTGCTGAAGACTATTACAAAACATTTCATTCAAAATTTTCTATCTCTGGACATATTTTCCATCTCACATTTTTTCATCTTGAGTAATTCTGTTCTGTAGAACTAAAATTTTATTTTATCATCTGTTCCCCGCTTCCTCCTAATCTTTCATTTTATCCCACAAAATGTTGAAATCCACTTCATATTACCAATGCTTTTCCATTGTTCAACTGACACTCAAGGCATTTTGGGAAATTTTTTATTGTACAAAGTGAAAAAAGTTACATTGTCATTAAAAATGGCTTACAAAATCCTTGATATTTTAATTAGTTGTAAGAGATGAGAACTTTACGTCCATTTCATATGAAATTCTTAAAATAAAGCTTTCTTTTTCCATGCCTTTGAGAAAAATTATATAAAACTTAGAAACAAATGTATATTTATAGTGTTATTAAAAACTGATTGTAGAAAGACCATTAAAAAAAGACCAAAAAATGCATTTTAAACAAGCAAACTTACAGAACTGGAATGCATAGAGAAACATAAACAGTATAGAATAAATCAACTTTAGAAGTTAGTCTGAGTATACAAAAGCTTTACAGCTGTTTCTTAAGAGAAAGGGAAGAGAGTTATGAAGTGCCCTCAAACTCACATTCCTGGAATAGCTAGGACTATCCATCCGGGTAAATACAGATGGGGGTAAATGGGAAGGGAGTCAACATCATTCCAGCAGCCTGTGCCTGACTGTTCCAGGAATAAACTGGATGTGGCTCAGAGTTTACTTTCTCTCCTTCACAAGTGATAAATCAACTTAACACTTTAATGCATTTTAAGAAGGGAGGGAGCAGAAAGAGTATACCCTTAAAGCATATATATTAGACATGCATTTTACAAGTCTAGTGGAAGTGCACTAAGCTGGAAGTCAAGACTCTGTAATTAATTAAGGGAGCTAGAATGCACTATTAAACTTCGGCTGGGTGTTATGATCTCAAGTAAGTTTGGGATAACACCCAGCCCATAAGATTAACTGCAAACATGAGCAAACACTTGGGGAAAATTGAAAAATACCACACAAATGCCCTGGGACATTATGATGTTAAAGGCGCTTTCCTCTTCTGGACCCTTAGGGGATCATCTAAATTGATATGTAGCACAGTAGTTAAGACTTTGGGCTCTAGAGTCAGAAATTAAAATCTTAGTGTACACTAATTAGCATTTCCTATGTGAATCATGAGATAATAATAACACCTACCCATAGCACTGTATATGTAGCATTGTCATTGCTGAAGAAAACTTTGAGTGGGCTTTGGCAAACTTTATGTGGATACAGCAATGATTTTCATGACCATAGTTATTCTTACAACAATTCTTATATAGCATATATATTATTATAATTATTCTTTTAACAACTGACACTTACTGAGGCCTTCCTATGTGCTAGACATTGCGTTTAGCATTTTACACTTTTTGTTCATTATTATAAGTTCTGTTATTGCTCTACGTATAAAAAAATTAAGTGATAAAAAGAAAAACTACTACAGGTAGTCAAAGGTTACCAAATCATTAAGTGATAAAGGCAGAATGCAAACCAGCCATTTTAAGACTCAAGTTCACAAAACTTAACAAAATGTTCCAATGCCTTAAAATCAGTTTTTATTAATTTTTGACAGTTACAATGAATACACTTTTAAAAATCACAAAGATCTTAGTATCCATTTTACCTGACTCAGACTAAACACCCATGTTGATTGCTCTTATATTTTAATTATTTTTACTGAAAATTAAAATTGATATATGAATGTTCCTTTGAGAGAAAAGAATGAGAGATTTCTAAAATTTAGATGCAACAAGAAATCTCTTGTGAAAACTTAGAAAGTACTATTTAAAACAATCCTTAAAAATTCTAGTATAGCTCATTAATCATAAAGTAGGAGATAAAGCAACTGGAGACTATTGGAGGGATACATTTTATGTCTGTGTATATGTACAAACTGCCTTGGCTATCCCAACTAACGAATAATCAAGTTAATATAGAAAAAGGTTGAACAGCAACCAACTGGATTATGTATTTTAAACCACAGATAAAGAAATTAAATATTACACCATGTTAATCTTTGCTTGAACAAGGCCCATAAAAGCATTAACAGTCAGCAAGAGCATTCTATAGACAGATTTACAGACTATTTTGCATAAAATTTAAAAATGAGATATGTTAATACATAGTATAATGTAGATATTTTCCTAAAAAGTTGATTTACTTTTTTGAAAGTTCACTCTCTTTTTAAGTAACAGAAAATGAGTAAATCTGAGTAGAAGAGATGACAAGAAGAGGTGATATTTATTAAAGTCCACCAGGTTTTAAGTTCATAAGCAGGTCAAGTAGGAAGAATATTGGAGAGAGAAAAACCATTGCTCATCAAATGGGTCAGAGAAAATACTCTTACTTACCCC
Source organism: Condylura cristata (assembly GCF_000260355.1). NCBI lineage: Eukaryota > Metazoa > Chordata > Mammalia > Eulipotyphla > Talpidae > Condylura > Condylura cristata. The sequence continues at coordinate 23,473,298 of NW_004567105.1, forward strand.
TTGGCCGACTGCAACCCGTTCCAATGCCTTTAAGGAGAAAACATAAGACAAAGACTGTTGATATATTTGACCTTATCTTATAAGACTTATAAACACATTGTATAAAGGCTTGTAAAAGTGACAGTTAAAAAGATTAATTAAGTGTTACTAATATAACTATATATTTAAAAGTGTCATTATCATTAACGAATGTTAGCTAGAATATTTGTATAATTTAGGGCTAGTTTTGTAATGGATAGGTATCATATATATTAATTTTACAATAAATATGCATATCTTAATTTTAAAAGGAAAAGATTCACTCCTTGAATTTTAGAAGAATTAGAAAACTGGAAAGAAGTGAAATGACATATTCTTTGTTCACTATTAGTGTACCTAAAACAATAATATTATGCAATAATTAAACATATTTATCAGCTACTTTTAAATATGTTCATCCAATTTCTTTATTAAACATTTTATTAAAACAAAATGAAAGGAATATAGGTGAGATACTAGTTCAAAAATTTGTATATTTTTGCTTTGTTGATATGAGTTCAAATTAAATTTACATATGATCAAAAGGCAGATAGTAGAGAAAGGAATACATATTTTCACTGTTTTTATGTAGCTGTACCCTTTATTTATTTTAATTACTATGTACATTTACATTTATGCAAGTCCTAAATATTTTTTCAAAATATTTCCTGATAATTCTAACAAGTATTCATAGTCCAACATACCTGAAAACAATATATGAAAGATTAGTCATAATTTAAATATAGAATAAAGTCTTCTAAAACTTCCATTAAATACATAAAAGTCCACAACTTTATCATTTTTAACTAAACATTTAATTTTAACTTAAATTTTATTTTAACTTAAATTTTAATTTAATTTAAATTTTATTTTAACTTAAATTTTAATTTTAACTTAAATTTTATTTTTTTTTTATTTTTTTTTTTTAAAGATTTATTTATTTATTAGTACAGAACTGGGGTACAGGTCAGAGATGCAGAGGGTGAGAGGATTCACCAGAGACAGAGTGGGGTGCAGAACAGGCAGATCCACAAAGTACACTGCTGAGGGGAGCAGCGGGCGGGTCAGGAGAGGTCTGCCACGCCATGTGGTCACCTCCGGGGCAGGCGGGAATTGAACTCATGCGGAAGTGGCTTTATCTTCTTAGTGCTGTGTTTTAACCCGCTGCGCCACCAGGGAGGGCCTAAATTTTATTTTTAAATTTTTAATTAGAAAATATTTGAAACAAGGAAAAGCAGTGACTAATGAATCTTCATATTCAAATATAAAACTCATATTTGTTTCATAACTGTCTTCCTAAGTAATGTTTAGATAGAGCTGGATTATCTGCTTTTAAAACTGAAGGATAATTTACAGATTAGATTATCCTGTGTAAGTGCATGCTTTGCAGATTCACAAGATCACTGACAAGAAAAAAGTAACTTCTTCAGGATGCATAACAAGTCAGCAACTGAGCAGTAAATAAAAACTTGTTCTTTAAACCCTGATTTCTCATTTCTTTGCATCATGAAAACTTATTGGAAGAAAATTTGCTTGGCAGAAATTGAAAAGCAAAAGCAATTTTTTCTACTGATTTAAGGAATACCTTTACTGAACATCTAGAAGGAGTCATGAAACAGGAAATAGTTATTATAAGATTTTCATATTAAATGAAATACAGACAGGTCTGGAACAGTTTGTCATTTAAGAAAACAATAAATTTATAGTTCAAATTAGCTGTGCTAATTTGAGTGTAGATTTCTATTATGGCATTTGCTAATAGGCTAAACTGAGCAAAGAAACAAAATAGCTTTTAATAATAAATTAGTTGGTGTTAATGAAATACCATATAACAAGACTACTTTTGACATGTGTTGTTGATGAGTTTATCTTAGAAGTAAAAATGATAAAATTTGATTACATAGTAAAAGATAATCAAGTAGGTGATAAGAATTTTCTTGTAAACAATGTTTTTGTAGGTCAATAAAATAATGAAGAAGATATAAGAAGTGTTCATTTCATAGAAAAGTACACATTTTTATCAGTGTTAAAAAACGCTGACAAGATTGCAAAATCTAACTGAAATTTTATTTCTCATTGGCACCCTTAACAATTAATCTGGAAGTGTCACCAGAAAGGTGTTTTTGTTTTTTTAACCCCTTCACCTTTGAATATTGTTACATGGTCAATGATTGAGTGAAAGGCAATAAAACAAGAATCACTAAAAGAAATGCTCACTAGGTTCTTAGAATAGATTAATCAAGAGTTGCTAAAAGTTAAGATGGGCAAGAATTGGTGGAGGTAAGAAGATTACTTAGCTGACTTTAGTCAGAGAAAGTTCTAGCATGGTCTACAAATTCTATATTTTGGAGTTTATTTCCAACAACTCTTCTTTTGGGCTTGTTAAGTAGTCATTGTATAGCAAATTTATTTTATAAGTACTGTATATTATTTTGTTTTTCTAAGGGATATTAATAGTTGTTTTATTATGGATAGACTCCATTTACTCCAAGTTGTTTTTTATGTATTTGTTTATCTGATCTCTATTTTTTCATAACAGACTTTCCTGAGACATGTAGTGATTATGGGCTGTCTTTGGTAATTAAAATAGGGGCATGGTAAACCTGATTAGGTGTTTTTCATATGGATGAGTACTACTAACTGCAGGTCTTTCCATAAAGGTAATATCTGCTTTGTTTTGTTGTGAAATCCCTGATGCTGTCTCTCCTTTTAGGCTAGTCAGATTCCCTAGAAAAAAAACAATTTCAGTTTCTTGCCAGGGGATATAAAACGTGTTGCCAGCATTCTGGAAATCAAGTCATTCCAAGAATTGACCTGCCATTCTAATGAGACCCTAAGAAAGTATCATTTACAGATATAATGAAAGAACAACACAAATTTCCTGAAGGGTAGTTTAAGAGTAGCTACAAAAAGTTTAGCAGAAATAGATTTATAAGTTACTTCTCATATATATGACCTAGAACTAGTGTATACTCCTTTTTATATTGCTATGTTAATGCATAGAAATAATGATCCTATGAAAATCAATTTAGCTTAGGGTTGAACATTAAACATATTACACTCATGCATCACTTAATGATGTAGCCTCCATCTATAGGTTATTTGTTATTGAGTAAACATCACAGAGTTCATGTAATTCAACATCATAGTTGGGTCAAATCTTTTGTTTCAACACCACAAATAAAGTTGTGGTTCGGTGAGGATCATTACAATACCGAAAACAACAATCTTCTGAGTCTGATCTTCAATTCAGGCTATCAGATGCTTCTCTGTAGCTGACCATCACTGAATTTCCCTTCACAGTCCTCATCATTTTTAATTTTGTTTCCAGGTTAATCACTTCTTACTGGCAACCTGAACAGTGGATTTTGTATGCTTGTGGCCATGATGATCAAAACAACACAAATTTAAATCTAGCACAAGGAGAAATGATGTTATCGAGAAATGCAGTAAACAGACGATGTAGAAGGCAGCTGCTATTAAGACATTAAGATGACTATGACATTATTAGATAATAGGAATTTGAAGACCTCCATGGTATTTGCAGTCTGTGGCTAACCTCTAAGCACTGCAATGCACTGCATGACAGTATTTAATCAATTGCATTTTAAGTTTCTGATGACAAAAAAATTTATGCTGTATAACTTACACCTGCTCCTTTGAAAACTTTGAAAACGGAAAACTGTTTGGAGGTTCCTCAAACTGCTAAACATGGAGCTTCCCTACGACCCAGCAATCCCACTGCTATGTATCTACCCAAAAGACACAAAAACACTGATTGAAAAAGATACTTGTACCCCTATGTTTATTGCTGCTTTATTTAGAACTGGAAAAACATGGAAGCAGCCCAAATGCTCAAAAGTAGATGACTGGATAAAAAAGATGTGGTACATATATACAATGAAATATAACTCAGCAACCAAAACAGAGAAACACATGCCTTTTGCAGCAACTTGGATGGAGCTGGAAAAGATCATGCTTAGTGAGATAAGCCAGAAAGAGAAAGAAAAATACCGGATGGTTTCACTCATAGCAGGAGTATAATGGACCAGGCGAGAAAATAACAAAAATAATGAACAAACATATACCAGAGACATTTTGTGGGGGTGGAGTGGGGAATGGGATCAAAAACGGGGTGGGGGGAAGGGAGGGAAATGCACGGGACTATGGTGGTGGCACACGTGTGATTTGGTGATGGGAAACCCGCGGGGATTACAATCGAGATGGAAAAAAAAATGTGCAAAATGATGTAAAAATAAACTTTTGTAATAAATAAAAAAAAAGAAAAGAAAACTAACAGCACACCATGAACAGATAAAACCATGGACTGAAGTTTTGTAAGTCTAAAGACACTACACAAATCGGGCATAATAAAGTTGTTTATTTAACTAGTTACTTCTAGCTAGCTAAATAATGTATTTCCCGATTATAAAAAAATCAGGAGATGTAATGATCTACTACAAAAATATCAGAGTGCTATGGAAAAAGCACTAAAATAATTTCTGAGCTGAAGACTTGGCAGTTGGTATATTTTAGGTGATAATTAATCACACACAAAACATTAAGTAGTCATAATATAATTCTGCACTAGAGTACAACTATAAATTGTTACAACACTGTAAGTAGAGTGGACAGTAACTGGAAGGACAAGTCATTTTGTTCTCATGATTCCAATGCATAAAAGCATTACTGATAACACTGCAAAATCTGGCATTTATACATGGTGTTAGTAAAAAATCACAAATTTTGAAACATTCAGATAAACTTCTTAGTCCAGAAAAGTATATAATCATACCAAACATGCAGACATTCTGGCATTACGACCACAGCACCATCTCTCTTCCCTTAAATAGTGGCACATTGGAAAGCCCCACTTTTCTTGGGTACATTCTGCAGATGGGGAAAAATATGGATTACTGAAATAGAATTCTTCCTCTTTCAGTTAAAGAAAATAATACATTGTAAAGCAAATTAGTCAGTGAGAGTCAAACAGTAGTTATACATGGAAGGGGTAATGTTTAACAAGCTCATTCCAGCCCATTAATTGAAAGCATATTAATGTTATGAAAGTGGTATTTTCTCAACAACAGATGTTTTGCGTTTAAGCTCCAGGTCTGATATTCACCAAATGCCAAAATTATTTCTCTAATATTTAGCAAAAGCAATTTAAAAATAGAAGTGCATTTCATGTTCAGTGTAAATACAGTAGATAATTATTGAGATATTGGACATTTTCTGCTAACTTAACTTTACCAAAAATGGCATAATAAATATGAAATTGTGGAATTTATTATAGAGCAATATTAACTAAATCCTAACAATGCTGAAAATTCTATTCTTTTTCTAGCCTCTATGCTCACTTTTCAGAAAAAGAACAGCTGGACAGACCCTTCTTTCGAGATTATGCTAAGAAGCTATACATTTTTTTTTTTAAAGATTTATTTATTTGTACATACAGAACTGGGGTACAGGCCAGAGGCTCAGGGGCGGTGAAAGGCTTCACCAGAGACAGA